>NC_134311.1:16107511-16410542 GCF_949628215.1 Phalacrocorax aristotelis | reverse complement strand
TAAAACACAGCAAATGGTAAACCTGAAGTTTCAAGTGTAAAGTTCTTGTTAATAACAACATTAGAAAGCATGACAAATGTGAAATCAATAAAACAAAAGCCACTCAGCAATTATATTAATATACAACTTAAGACATTTGTAAGGAATATTACAGCATTAGCAATTATTAGATGCTTAATCATTGACAATAAGTACTTGGCAAAACAGTAAAGAATACTCAATAATTTCTTACTTTTACAGATGTGTCAAATTAGCTATTTTGTTAGTTTCTGCATTTCTAATACTGTATAAATGAACCTTAAAATTTATTAATGCCTTGTTCAGACAAGTACTTTTGAAAGTTAACTATATCTTAGTTCACAGTCTTTGTGGGCCTTTTACAGCTGCAGTGAAAGACAGGAACATAAACCACAGCAAAAATAAACTATAACATAATGAGTGAGTTTTTGTAATGTATTCAGCATCAGGCTCACTCTGCCCCAAATTATTTCAGCAAGATATTTTTATAATTGATTTTAAGTAGGTATAGGCTTAAACCAAATCTCAGTGATTTGGGATAATTCTTAGCCTTAGCCTTCCCATCAGATAATGACAGCAGAGATGATACCAGGAATTAGTGACACACAGGCACTCCCAGAAATTAAAGCCAGAAGTAGGTCAGTATGAAAAACTCATGACAATCAAATACAGCTAACCAAACGCCACTGAATATTTTCAGTTTGCCTCCAAATAATACAGAAGTTTTGAGCAGTTCTACTTGGTCATATTAGTTTGCTTTTCTATTTTTCTTGCCATGGTAGCAGGGCTGGAACTTAATATTAGTTCAGTAAAGCTGATAATTAAACAAGTCAGCAAGATACCTGCTTTTTTGGGGGACATATTTTGTCAGAAGAAGTGATATCTCTTTCATTACATCAAAGATATAATTGGGAAAAGAAATCAATATGCTTTCAGATAAATGGTTTCAAGGCTGTGAGAAAAGGATACAAATATTTAACATTTTCACTCTTCCACATTTTTTTCTTTTCCTGTTTCTTTTTTTTCCCTTTTTTTGAGATGTCAGTGGTACTTGACATTACAAAGAAGTATTATGCAAGTCAAAGATAGATGAGATTCATTTGGGTTACAAAAGGTCCTCCAGAGGCAGCTAGAGAAATGTTGAAAGCTACAGCCTCAGCAGTGTGCCATGGTACCATAGCTCAGGAAGCAAGCTATTTTAAAGAATAACATAATCTGTTGCTATACTAATGAAGGTGAAAAGGCAGTGGAAAGGATAAGCCTACTTAATATCTAGCTTCCATTGTTCTCAACTGCAATAAATATTTTTACAGTGTATGGGCCAACATCCTCAAAGGAATTAAGAATTTTCAGCAGCACCTGAAATGGAAGACACAACCTAATCTCTGGTTGTTTTCTGTTCTACATAAGCAGTAGTTAACTCCCCTAAATTGCCTGTATACCTACCAGACACCAGATGCTTGGACTTTACAGTTTTAGGGGCAATATCACTGGTTTTATAAAATTTTTTACCCCTCTTCTTGTTTATTTCCATATACATCTTCTTATATCCATAACACAAATATTTGATCCGAGCTGATTCATACTCTTGGAAAACCAAAATCAGGTTTATACTCCTTATGTTTCCCCAGAATGCAGAATTTTAGAATTTTGAAAGTGTGTGCAATGGCCTGTCTATTATAGTGAACTCTTTAGAAAGAATAGACAGCGAAATGGTAATAACACAAGAATTGAGAAGAAATATTTAAATTGTTATTGCACTAGCAAGGTTTTAGTTTGTTTTATTAATACTAATTATTAACTGTCCTCTCAAGTTAATATTTAGTCAGTTGATATTTACTAGTTTTAATAGAAATGCCATAACTGAATATGTATGCATGGTTATAAAAATCAAACATCTTTATACTATGAAATTTAAATAATAACAAAATCTGGAGTATGTTCTCCCACCTGAGCAACCCAAAACTCATTACTAGTTCTGGAGAATTCTTTATAAAGAATGAAGAGTATTTTAAATCATCCTCCCAGAAGTCTTCTTAAAAAATGAAGGGAAAAAATCTGAAATTACTTTCTCAGAGATAAATACAATTTTCTCCATCTTTTCTTCTTTTCCACCACCTGAAAGAAAAACTTGCCAAAGTGCAGGTCTTAGTTTTAGGACAAGAGAAAACATAAGGGTAAACACAAATTTATTGAAAATCATCTGTAACTTACCTTTAAATTTAGTACAACCCATCCTATCCCCTTAATATTAAAACATTTTATTCTTTTAAATATGCATTTTCCATGGTTTTCCTTATAATTCAATGAAGAAACAACAACAAAAGCTACCTTTAGCTGAGTAATTATCAATTTTAATAGAAATCTTTGAACTATACCTATCATGTACTTAAAAAGAAATTAAACTTTGTAGCAGCACGAAAGTTAAACAGTCAAATTCTGGATATCCAGACAATGCACCCCCTTAACAAATGCTGCAAGTATAGGAAACCTTTTGATAAAGGCTATGCTAAATTACAGAAATTCAGTCTTCAGAGTTCACACACCAAATTATAGAAGGAAAACTGGTGTTGGTAGTTGTCTGGCCTATCCCCTAAGTAAGGATTGCATTCCTTTCTTTTAACACAAAAATGGCAACATTACAGTGATGGTGTCCAAAGCCTGGCCTTGCAGACAGTTGAAAAATTTACCTGTCTAGTAATAGCATTTGGTATTTTAGTCATATTATAATAATAATTGTTGCTCCATCCCTGTGTTCAGTTAGTTATTTAAGTCACTTTATGAAACAACTAGTTGTGCAACTATGTGTGCTCTCCTTGAAATCTGAATAGTAACTGTCAATTCTTACCCTTATGTTAGGTTATTATCACAAACTTTAGGGGGAGAAAAGAAAAGAAGTCTCTGAAACATATTGTTCTATCACTTTTTGCAACAAGAAATGTCAAAGTTGAGTATAAATTAATTTTATTAGATTGATTTTCTTTCATTTACCTTAATTTTCCTGTACCTTAATTTAACTAAATAAACAATAATTTATTTAGAAGTTAATGAGTAAACAAGAGAAAAATTGTCTGTTTTCAATAGCTTGAGGGTACAGAAAACTCCTGAGAACCTTATCCTAAACCAATTTGTTTCTGAATTGCTAAGTCTCAGTGTGGCCGTTAGTTTTTTATTTCTTTAATATTAATTTTGGCCTGTCAGTGTATAAGGGATCGTTGGCTGTATTTTCTATGTTTTATAATGTACATACAAGAGAAGTTATAAGGAGTAGAAAAAGCCAATAAAATGCCATCCAGAAGGAGGGGAAAGGTAAATGAATATCTGGTGTTTTATAGTCTAGGAACAGCATGAGGGATTACATCATAAACTTTTATAAAATGATTAGCATCACTTCTTTTAGAAAGTGATAGTTATGTAAATTGAAAAACTATTGCAAAGCTTCTTTGGAAAAACGAGGAGCTAATGGATTGTAACTTACAATTAAAGACAAGCCTAGGACCCTGAGAGATCTGAGTATCTCTCATCTGCTCTCAGTCTGGCTTTGCATTTTTTATTACTTAGGTAAATTGGAAATACTGTGACTGCATCTGGAGGTATTTGTTGAAGTAAATTAAGCTGATACTCTGTTCCGTACTGTTGGTTCTTTGCAAAACCAGAAATGTCTTTTCAGCAGGGACCAAAATATTGTGTATTGAAATTATTGTCCTTTGATTGAAAGAGATCTGAGCAGAAACAATGTTGTCTGTTTTCTACTGTTATGAAATACTTTCTCTGCTCCGTTGCTTGAAATCATTATACATCTCAGTACTATTGCTCAACCAAGGATGTTGAGATAAACTGGAAAATTAACATTAATTATCTTTCAGGATATTTCAAGATCTGTGGTAGTATTCTTGGTAGTAATATGAAATGAGAGGCACTAAGGATATTACTGAAATGCACTATGCATGGTGCGAACCATTTAAGATTTGTATACAGTTAGCGAATACATGTATTTTTTCTTTACACAAGATTGATAAAGAAACACAACCGGCTGTCAAAAATGATAACAGCAAAGGTTACTGAAAAGAAAATATAAAAATTTTATTCCAAACTTCAGGCAGAAAGCAGATCATTAGCATATATACTTTAGGATGAGTTCATCTGCTGATGAACACCATTTTGGGACTCTAGTAATTTATCAACTATTATAAGAAATGGATAAGAATATAGACTGTACAGAAGTTTAACATATAAATTATGGGAAGAGGACTAAGGCAAATATTACTAAAGGTGTGCAGCAAAGCTGGCTAACCATGCTTGCATTTGATCTTTCTTATTTATCTCTTTTTATCTTTATTGTCTTTACTGTCTTTATTGGTACTGTTGTCATTGATGATGTTGCTTATGTGGGATATTTTGGCTTTTAAGAGTACAGAAGAAAGTATTAGGAATTAATTTTGAAACCTTTATGTAGCAACACTGTGTACTTCTAAAATAATTAACACAACTACCAGTTCTAATTTTGAAGTTTTAAATGTCAAAACACTGAGACCTAGAGTGCTCGATATAAATAAGCTTATATAGCTTCTGATAATTGTATTTTGTATTATTGCTTTAGCCAGTATATAGGTACTCTATTATAATGACAGAGAGAATTCTACTGAAAGTTTGAAAAAGGTATATTGTTGTAGTTGAAAGATTGCTTTGATATAACCTCCTCTAACCCCTACCTCAAATGCAAATTCCATAAATGTCTATTAATAAATAATTGGTATTTAGGTCAGTCCAGAGATTTAGCTGATTTATAAGATCACCCGCTGAAGAATAATTGATTCTGACTTAAGCATGAGAACTTCAGAACATTTGGAAGGAAGAATTGTTTAAGCCATAATTACATAAGTTTTATCCATACAGGTGACATCAGGTGCCCCTTTTATTTTAAAGCTTAAGTCAGTTCAACTGAGCATTTTAAAACTATTTAGGGGTTACTCTGTGTATTGAGGGAGGAATACACTAGATATTTAATAGGTGGCTGGCTACTTAGGTGGCTGTCTCTGGACCTTATACATTGTGCTTGTGCTGCCAGAACAGGATGGAAGGAAGCAGGAAGGAATAGGGAGAAGACTCTATTGATTCTATTATGTATATTAAGTGGAAGCAGTCCAGGTTGTATATCGGTGTTGAGTGCAACTTTGAGCCCCAAGAAGATAAAAAGGATTTCAAGATGGTCTTTCACCAGATTTTGCATTGGATCGTGCTGTCTTGTAAGAGAAAATGTGCTTGGCTGACTGTTGAACAAACGCCTTTGGGATAAGAAAGGGAAAACCAGGTTATGTAGGCACTAATCAATGATTGTAAAGGATGAGGACAACACAAATTACTTGATCCCTCCTTATCCATATGTCAGACTTTGTTAACAATGTTTTAAAGGCGTATGTTTATTGTGTTTATTTTTTATAAATCCATGTAGGATGCTGCAGTACTTAAAATATATGTGCATCACCTTATGAAAAAATAATATTTTTAAACCGTTCCAGCTATTAAAATGTAAAAATTTCCCACTGTTTTCAATCTAGTTAACTCCCACACTTTAAAGACATTCTCAGATAGTGTTGCTTAGGAAAATTTCCTTCTGTATGAGAATTTCAGTCTTTCTAAATGTCCTCTGCTGTTCAAAATTAATAGCATATTACCTCTGAGTTTTTAGATTTATCACCCAATTTATCTTTCCTTTTACAATCCAGAAAAAATGACTAAATAAAATGGGCTGATTAAAAAAAATAATTTAATAAAAAATCCCCAAGGCGCAGTTCATATATTATGACATATTTAACCCAGTGTCATTATTTTTGTAAAATATCCTACTATTAGATAGAACTAGTTAAAACAGAAGATTAATCTAATTTTTCAGGAGGGAGCAGGTAGCAAAGAACACTGCAAAACAAAAGCATGCAATTGAAATAACCAGTCTACAATAAAGCACACATTTAGTGTAAAACATCTTCCTCTTGCAGACTGAAATAGATATTTACCATATTGAGAAGTAGCAGTGAAAAGAGAACAGCATTCATCCATGTCACAAAAATAACATGTGTCTCACTGATTGTTAATGTGATCATTACTGTGGAAAAGGTATCAGTGGAAGCAAATACTTTTTAGTAATATCACATCACAGAAGAAGGTTGTCTGGGCTTTGCCGTGTAACAGAACGTTTCATCAGTTTGTTGCTAGGACTAAAACATTATGTGGAAGTTACAGGAGACCTTAGAATTAAAAGGAAGGCTTTCAAAGTCAAATTTTTGTACTCCTTTTCTCACATTGAGGAATAGTGTGAAAAGAAAATGTAAAGAGGGTGACTTGCTTGGAAACTGCAGCCCAATACATAAAGTTGTCCACAGTCAACTATCTCTTTTAATTGCCTTTTAGGATATCAGCTTTAGTTTTCACTCAGCACTGTGTATGAATACTAATGATATTTGCTGGCATATATTACTCATTGTGTTTTGATATATCTCATTAAGTTCCTTTAATGAAATGCAAACTGTTGTTGTCCAGTGGTCACCTGAATTTACCCATGAACAATGTTACTCTTCTGCATCCCCATGACCTTGTATGACTGGTGGCTAATCATTCACACTGTTGCTAATGAAAAGTACAGTGACTGCGAATATGCTTGCACCATTACCATGACCTATATTGCAGATCTCCTCAGCTGAAACAAGCAAAGCTAACTAGGAACCTTGGATGAAAGTTAGCAGACAACAGTGAAATTAGCAGTTCCATGATATTACATTATTTTTGACTGTGGATGATACATATATGTATATTTTCTTAAACCAGAACATGTGTGAAGCCATAACAAAGGGGTGGAAAAATCTTCTAATAAATAAGATCAGATAAGTTCAAGTTGGGTTTCTGTTTGGTTTTGTTTTTTTTTTTAACGAAGATCTTTAAATTGTAGAACTCAACTTCTGTATTTAAATCAGTCTGACAAAAATATTATGTCCACACGACATATTTAGTTAGAATGAAACTGGTCACCCACACTTTCAGGTATGAATTGCAAATTAATGTTCTTCTTCTGAATACTTTAAAAATCTAACTCTGGGCTCTTGATAGCTAAGCTTATCACACAAAAAAAGCACAGTAGGGATAAGCCCAAAGCTGAAAAGTGTACTTTCAAAGCTAGTATATAGGCTGCTCAAAGCTTCAGATAAACACTATAAAACAAATTTATTTATTGGAAACAAACAAATGTAGATAACACCAGAAAATCCAGCCTACTCTGAGAAGTAGACAGCAGCAGAATCTTCTTTTAGGACTTCTGTTGAAACTAAACAAAATGTTCCAAGCCAGTTAATCTGTATTCATAACACCAGGTGAAATAATTCTCCAACATTTCACAGCAAGTCAGCAGGCAGAATGACTTCTGCAGATACCTGTGGATTCAAAAAGTGGACTTTTCCACAGTTTAGGATTTAAGTATCATGATTAAAAACAGTATCAGAGGATAATGATCAGGCCTTCCCTGATCATTAGTGAGCATTCTGCAGACTATTGTCTGAGAGACGATGACACCTCCAAAAACCACACTTGGACATTCAGTTCTACTAAATGTAGACAGGCATCAAATAACCAAGAATGTAACAGTACAGTAAATTTCTAATTGTAAAGTACTGCACTTTTCACAAATAGGTTAATTTCTCCAACAATTATTGATTTTTAAGAAGGAAATTTCTGAAGGGTAAAATGGCAACTTTTGAAGGAAAGTAGCTGCAGTACCCATACATATTACTGGATATAACTGTATTTCACATAGAGAAAAAAATGAACTTGCCCATATAAAAGGTTTAGAGAATACAATATGTAGCACATGACTATATATTACTTATTCAAAATAGACTTAGGTATGTAGGTCTTTTTCAAGTCCTTTGGGGTTGGAAACGTAATTTTGTTTTCAAGTAAGATATTCCTAGTAACTTTTACGATATGAATATTTATTGAAGGAATGGGTTTTAATGTTATGAATAAAGTTCTATAATACAAATAAGTGTATCTATTCTTGTGTGACCTAAGGAGAAAGAAAGAGCAAATTTCTAGTGCTTCCATATGTCCATGTATTAAAGTCATTTAAGCAAATTGTGTAAAAGTAATAATTCCCATTTTCCAAATTAGGATGTTGCAGAATAGGAAGATGGAATAAATAGCCAGCAAGACCTAGGATAAAGCAAATAAACCCATGACCAGAAAACCTCCAGCAAGAAATTCACCCTTCTGTGAATGCATTCTGGAGAGTTTTGATCCCTCCCAATTTCCATGAAATATTTATATCTCTGAATTGTCTTGAAAAGTTCTCAGACATTTAAGCTTCCTCTGCCATGTCTTATTCACCTCATTAGCAGTGCCCTAGCTGTCAGAATTCAGTAACTTAAGAAAACTATGTAAAACAGAACTTCTCCAATAATCTCATACCTAGAAAGGCATAATTCAACAGTGTTCCTAAATTTACCCAGTGAGCAATATTTTGCTTTGATAAATGGTATGTCAAAAGCTTTGCTGCTTGTTTTTTGTTCTTTTCATTATTCAAGGCAGAGTTTTATTTCTGTCCCTAATCTGATTCCTGCTATATATGCAAAGGTGTCTTATTTGTATTAAATCATGTTTTAAATCCAATCCTTCTAGTGTCCTAAGTGGCATAGACTATAATTCAGTTGTATTGACTTGTGACCTAGTATTTAGGCTAGATTTGGCTATTTGCGTAGATTGTTTAGGATCAGCCAGAAGTAACTACTCAGTTCAACTTGCCATTGTGAACGTTTGTGAAATAAAGCCTTTAGAAATTTGTTTTATGAAAGTTTTGAAATAACATTTTCAAAAGGAGCTGGTAGACATTTAAATTGCATTTTGATTTCATGCTAATTATAACTACAACAGTCTTAAGACTTTTTTCCAATACAATCTATGTGTCAAAAAGGAAGTTCATAAATATTTATTACTAATATTGTAGGATCCTAGCTAGGCTGTGCAGCTAATATAATAAATCTGCTTCTCCATAAACAATCTGTGATACTTAAATGTTTCGAAGCTCAGCTGCTTTCCCTCAAGTTCAGCTAACCTCAGAGAAAAATCCAAGGGAAGATAGTTTAGAAGCCTTTAGTGAAGACACATCTTCAGAGATTGTTATCCTGTAAATTCCTTGCAGACCTCGTTCCTTTTTAATGGACAGTAGATTTGATCATATGGCTGTTCTCAGATTCAATATTTGTATACATGTGAAAGATGTGTATGTTTGCTTGTAGTCTGTAGTTGACTGAAACAGTAGACTACATAAGGTGCTATGGTACTACATGTTTCTCTGGCTGAGGGGAGGTTATAACCCCCCCTGAGGGGAAGGCATATACCTTCCTTAATCAATCTGAGCATCTGTTATTCCCAGGAACCTTAACCCTAGAGCAGCTAGAAAAATAACTTTATGGCTTCTATATATACTTAACAAAGAAAAACCAACTGTGATTACATGGAGATTTCACTCTAAAATTTCCAGTAGGCAATTATTTAACAGGGAAGTGTTTTGAATTTTAATAAATGATTTGTGGGTAATAAATAATTACACAACCAATTTCTTCTACTTCATTATAATAATAAAAGCAGGCTTATACTAAAAATAAGACAACAATATCCATTTTGGGGGAATCCTGTGGGTACAAAAAGTAGCAATTTTCTACACAATAGAGTAGGTAAGGATGAACTTGAGCAAGAAACTTGAGAGCTCACTGCCTGCAGGCCACAGAATGCTAAATTACATTGTTTTGTCTGGTCAGTCAATACCACACAACATTAATGGTGTTGTAATTACCTTCTACATTTTGTTTTACTTAGTCTTTGCATTTCAAAATCTGATAGAGCCTTTGGGAATTGCATTTCACTTATGGTCAAAGTTTAGTATTCCACTAGCAAATCAATATAAAAGCAGAATGTTCTTGTTTTACTGGTCTTTATCATGAGCTGAAAATTGAAAAATAGCCAGTCACCACTGCAAAAAAAAAGAAAAAGAATGTTCATGGTGAAGAAAACCTAATACCTTTGGTGGTACTTTTGTGAAGATGCACAGTTCTGTGTCCTGTAGGAGCTGTAGTTTGATGAATCATACCTCTACATTGAGCTAGGCCATTTTCTCTGGACTGTATGGAATTTGTGGCTTTGTTATGATCTATTGCAATGTTAGCCTGTCTCAAAAAGCATCTTTGGAAAGGTACACTAATTCATAATGAAGAACAGGTATTTGAAGTACAACTCCCCACAAAATGCTATCAGAACTCAAGAAGCAAAAATTTACATTAACAGAGATAAAATAAAATGTATATTTCAAATGAGATTTACTTTAGGAGGCAAAAAAGTAACATCACGAATTTGGAAAGAACAGAAAAAAACAAACTTCAGATGAGCATCTGTAATTATCAGTTGGAATTAGATTGATGCAGAAGAAATATTACTAGTCATTCTTTGAGAGGCCTCAGTTTCCTATCTACTTTATAAAACACTTGAGAAATCAAGAGTTCTAGATAAAGTGATCCTTTCTGTCTAAAATGGACAGAGGAGAGAAATATAAAATGGTTAAATCTGAAGGACTTTTTTACTAGGTAGGTTATCTTTAGTTTAACTAAGCCAGTTTATTCAGCTATAATTACAGATGTTCAAAGCCATTTTTCAGTTAGAATTGGACTGCTGCAAGAATAAGCCCTAGGAAAACTAATCCAGTATACTGTCAGATATCACTGTTCCCTTAAGGCATATGTTCTGAAGCAAGAAGGGGTTTTGGGTCTGGTTTTTGGGGTCCTGTCCTAATGTAGTGCTTGAAAAATAAATGTGAGAATTATAATGCAGATGAAAGACTTAAAACCTGAACTTCTCATTGTAATTTTTCTCAGCCAAGAAAATGCAAACAACCAATCCTTTTAAAATTATCTGTACTTTGTTTATGTTGCTTTTAGGTACTTTCTCAGAAAGCTACTGTTACAGCAAAAGGCAACATATAATTTGATACAGAAAAACACTTATCCATGTTCAATGATGCTGAAAGGAACTAAAAAGAATCCTTCTCCTCACCTGGCATTGTTAGATAATATTTAGCCAACTAAGGCTGTAGATCACCTTACTTTCTGTTGTTAAGAAGCACAGCCTTTCAGAAGTGAAAGCCATGTTACACTAAATGATTAAAAGGACTGTGCGGAAGAAGCTTAACAGAAAATGAAAGGTCTAGAGAATATCACATTATGGAACAATGTTTTAAGATTAGTCCAAGAGAGCATATCTTACCTTTCTTCATGTGCCAATGACAACACTTCAGTGTCTTTCTGCTCTTTAAAGTGTCACCATTAGTAATGCTGAATAAATGTGCAAATGAAAGACATGTAGGATACCAAGGAACTTAATCACTGACTTATTAAAATATTGGTTAAAATACTCAATTCATATTTTATGTATAGAAAATACTACTTTTTAACTATAAAAGTGTATCTTGTTGACATATGACACCTGAGTGACCCTTCAGAGAAAAATTAATTCCTTTTACAGTGTTAGCAAAAGTAAACATAATTTTAACTTGTTTATTCATGAGTCCTCTATTTGTATTCAAAGGGATATGTGCCATAGTACAGTGTTTGTTTACTCCATGTATCCTTATTCAAGTATCGCCAATAGTTCATGCTAGATAATAACAGCTTCTTAATAGTATACATACATGTAAAAGTTCTGAACTACTTATTGTTATGATCTAATGACAGCAATAGTAATGACAGTTTTCAAAATTAATTAAATTTGTTCTGTTCTCTGAAGGGTACAACAAAGCAGAGTTGAAATATTCCATATTTAAACAAGTAAACTGACCTATTACACATAAATATATCTTTAAATCTCAGCTTACTCACAATTTTGTACAGAACTCTCAAATTCCACCATCAGTTTTTCTTTGGATAAAAATGAAAGCTTCAATACATACAGGAGATTTTTAAGGTGTTTTTATTAGGCTATATTAAAAAAAAATAACACAGGGACTGCATGTGTAACTTTTGCTGCTGAGTGGAATGTTTAACTGCATCTGACATGTAAGTTTCTATACAGTCTGCAGAGAGTTAAGAACAGCATACAAAATTCCCACTTACCGAAAGAAATAACTAAGCCAGCCACTAGATATGTAGTGTGCTTAAATTCAGTAAAGAAGGAATCTTCTAGATGTAGTCATTTGTCACTTCTTTCCAGTTGACTTCAAGTGGAAGAAGAGAAGCATCATCACGGAATGCCTTTAAAAATACCATCCTGCTTATTTATGAGTTTGCATGAATCCTAGCAAACTCTTACTATCCACCTGTGTATCTGCTGGTTATCCGCTTAACAGCACACTAGAAGGAGAAACAGAGAAAAGCATCTCTTTTTTTCCTGTATATTTGTCCATCAGATAGAACTGCAAACCCAGACTTCAAAAGACAAGAACTTACACTAACTGTTAATGATCAACAAAATAAGGAGGTACTGATGTTTAGTCTAATCTTTAAGTGGCTTTTTGGGCACATCTCTGCTTTTCTTCTGTATCTGTAAAGGAGTTTTGTAGAAAATCAACTTTCTCTTAGGTTTGGTTAGATACCGAAGCTTTAGATTGTCCAAACATTTTTTAAAACTAGAGAGTACAGTAAACCCAGACAGATGTATACACTTACAATTATCATATTCATAGATATTTAATTATATCATGCAAAATCAAACAGCTTAAACATACCACAGAAAGTCTTCTTCTAGTCATTGATAAGAGACATTCCTGAGAGGCAGGAGTTCATTCAAGCATCAGTGGGCAAGGCAATATTTTTAACCTGTTTCCTACATTCCACATAATCTTATTTAGCAGAAAGGTTGTTGGGCCCAGTACCTACTCCCATCGTGGCTTCCAAAGCTCAAAGCAGTAGGCATTCAGAGAGAAATCTTAGTACCCTGTGAGCTTGAGATGGGCATGGAAAATATCTATTTTATGACTCTCAAAGAACCTTGCACAAGAAAAAGGCAGCTAATTGTTCAGCCTTATGAAGTCAAGAAGTTTTAGGAATTGTGCTGGACAAAACTGAGCCAGAGATTTGCAGTTTTGAGGATGCAGACTGAGGCCACGGCATCTAACTTCTCCTTTAGGACCATAAAGCCTACAAACCTTCTATTTCATTCTACCTAATTTTTTAAATGTGAAATACTTTCCAGCAGTTCAGGCTACTGTAATACAGACTGTAGATTCCCATTTGAGTGATAAAGGTTTGTTCACAAATTTAGCAAAGATTCTTCCCTTTTCTTCAGCTGAGAAATCTGGAAAAGTGAGTAATTCCACTCACTGAGTCTCATAAGTGTATCTTGTTCAGCACTAAAACAACACCTTCCTGTCTGATGAACCGGGAGCAGCTCTGGTATTGTATATACAATAAATTGTGGGAGAAAACAAGTACTACAAAACTGATCCATAAGTTTAACAGAGATGAGAAACATCAGATGTAGAAAGCGATGCTACAATCTGCTATTTACTTTTCCTCACAGGCTTTGTGATTGATCTTCCCGAATGTGGCAAAATAATTTGTTTGTAAACATTCAGCTTGTCTGCCAGCCTTTGAGACCTGAAGAGCTGCTAAAGTTGCTAACAGCATTTTAATCTCATGAAAGTACTGACAATTTTCTTGACAGGCTAGTTTTTATTCAAGAATGTTTTACATCTGAACAAGGTGAGACCTCTTACGGTGGCAACATACTTGAAATTTTATCCCTTGCCATCAGTCATAAGTTACCAGTGATCTATTTGATACTGACAACTTTGCAATGTTAAAAATAATTTGATGGGCCAGGACACAAAATTCCTGTATGTCTTTCTGACTCAAAAATGACATAAGAAGAATTCTGAAAGGTAACAACAAAGCACAAATATCGGTTACATGCAAAACAGAGTCTGGAAGATCCCTGTTTAATAATTATAGGTTAAGAGCAAAGGAGATAATTGTTATTATTAGAGGATAATGGTAGTTAATAGCCTTTTTTTGCAAGAGTCAGTTGGAGACTGAAAGTGCTAAATTAGGTCCTATTGATTCCTTGTCTTCATCAGGACTTGGCAGTAATAGGTAAGATCAGTTCCTTCATCAATTCATTCCCTGTAGTCTTAGTTAATAAGAGAAAGGTGAATGGCTTTAAGATTATCAGTGTTCTTTTAAGCATTTCATTACCTGCTTGTGGTGTGGAGAAATTTGACACTTCAGGTTTTATGGCTACATTTCTCAGAGACCACATGACAACTAATCCTGCTGTTATTCAGTGTAACACACAATTAATTTCTTGGGTTTTTTTTTATTTTTATTTTATTTTTGCTGAATGCTCTGCCCTCCAACAGACAACCATTTTGTTCTTCTTGGTGGCAAAGGTTGTTCTCTGCTTGAATTTTTTTAAGGTATGTTCATGTTCTCATTCTAAGGATTTCTGTCCAGGTCAGACCTCTGCAACTACACCTGCTGAGGTCACAAGCTTTCCAGGTCTGTGTCTAACATGCCGCATTCTGTGCAGTAAGCCAAGTCACCTTTCCCCCTGCCTACATACAGGCAGACTTTAGTACTGGATGAACACTTTCTGTTGACAGTCAGGCACAGCTTAAATACAGTCAAACCAGCTTAAGACTACACTATTTACCTGATAGTGTTTCTACGGTTTTCTCACAACTACATATCTGAAGTACATTTCGGAAGATAAATACCCAAGCAAAGGGGTACCAGACCCAATGATTAAACCTGTCTAAAGATGTAATAAAATAAATACATGAAATTTACAGATTTTTCTTTTGTACCAGTAGAGCTGCACCCTACAATCTACATGTTATATTATCTTAATTCTATGTCAGTGATGGCTACAGACGGGCTTTTTTTCTGCAGCATCCTCAAAGGCAGAAACATACCTACTTTTCATGTGACAGCTATTAAATGCCCTTTTGTAAGTTCAGAATTCCAGGACACCACTTGCAAGAAAAATCAAGCAGGAAATTTCTGATCACTTTGTAGATGAAGCTAACGTCAGATTAATCAAGTCTTTTTCTTTCATGGAGGTCATTCATAGAAAATTGTTCCTGGGGGCCTCCTGCATAAAGGCACACTAATAGGAGGAACTGGAGCTGACAGAAGTGCAGAATTTTCAAGCCAAAGTAAAACAAGGGGAAAATAACGTATTTTTCTATGAGGAAAGCTTATCTTTCTTCTAGCACAAGATAGAAAATATTTATGGTGGTGAAATATATTTACTGTGTAGGTGTTACTCACTGCATAGGTATGAAAATCATTATAGCAAAGAACTTTGCAGGCTTACTCAGATTCTGGTTCAGTCAGTGAGAACCTGGTCATTAATTTCTGGGATATATACATGTTAAATATGCTTACTGTTTCACTGAAGTTAGTATAACTGCTCAAGTCTTGTGTTCCATGCCTAGGTATTTAGTCACACACACTGCTATATTCATGCTTTACTGAAAAATATTGATCTTATACATGCTTTTCCCTCCCACATGAGTAGTAGCCTTTTAGTGATCTCATAAGTCATACAAAATTAATTAGTTAAAATACAGTAGCTGACTGGAGTAATAGTGTTTACTAGCTGATACAATGACTGAAAAATAAATCTTTTGTGCCCAGGTATTCAAAATACTTAGCCTCGACAAATATGGTTTAGTCTGAGAGGAGCTAGGGCACTAAATACCATTAAGGCCCTGGTTTTTGGCCTTTATACTTCAAAGGAAAGCTAAATTTGCAATAATTGAAATTTTGAGCAGCTCTAAAATCCCTGGATATAAGGTCCAGTTTTACAAGAAAGTCCAGTTTTTAATCACAATAAAACACGAGTCCGTACTGATTATTTCAATCCAAATAGTATTTACTGGGGTTACCAAACAACTAATAAAGGCATGAATCTATCTGAAGTGTTGGCAGATATATATTACTAATCTGCAGCCTAAATTTAGTGATATAAATTGAGTAGTGATCTTGATTTGACATTTTTTGATTGGTAAGGCTCCCAGAGATGAAATTTGTCTGTGAAGTTTTTAAGAAAAAAATCCATGTAAAAAACATACAGTCAGAACAGGTTAACTGATGAGCTGCAGTTCTGATAGTGGTAGAGGCTTAACAATCAATAATCATTAGAAATAGTTGATGAAAAAATTGCAATGTATGCTTTATAATGAGTTCGAAAAAAGTTTTTGTCAAACAAATTAACTGATGTTTACGATGACACATTAAGAATTTTATCCAAAGACAGAGTATGGATGTAGATGTCTGTGTTTCCTCTTCCTGGTATTCTCTGCTCGCTGACATTTTAACTTAGTAGCTAACTCCTTTTTGGACATGAAAGTGCCTGTGAATATTCAGTTCTCTATGTACCAGAACTGCTCCTGTCCTTAAATTTAGTGACACAGCATCTGACATGGTCTCAGATAATCCAGCTTGAAATTAATTTAGTTCATGCCAGAAGAATGAGAGCCTCATAAATACTTACAGATTTCTGTGGCAACTTATTTAAGAGTGGTAGTTATGCCCTTTTGTATCATACCACAGCGGATATGGAAGGAATAAACATGCTTCTTAACAATGGCTTCTGCTTATTGCAACTGGACAAGATATATACAAAACACCTATGCAACTCACTGAACTAAGTTGTTGAGAGGCAACTTATGTTGCAGTACCAATCCAACTATAGTAGATACCACAGGAAGCATGACCAGGCTTGTTTTCTTTGTTTGTAAGAGCCCTGCAGGCTTCAATACCTGGGTGGGACAAGACAATCCAGGTATTTATTTAATAGCATTGGCAGGAGGTAAATGACATATCACGTGGACTTAATATATGACAAGGCAAAACTGGCATTGACATGAACTTTATGCTAAAGAATTTTTCTATCATAGTCCAGTCTAGAAAGATATATTTCACCTTCCAGGTTGACCTTCCAGGTTTTACCCGTTCATATCAAGCACAGAACTTTACAACAGAGAAATTGTTTTAGATTTCTTGTAAATTTTGTAGGTATAAAATTGAGAAATGGAGATGCTGAAAAATCTTGAGTGCTACATAGTTCTTACAGAGTTACCATTTTAAACACATGTACCTCCTCGGTGAGACACTTATAAAGTCTTAATTATAATCAGTTCTGTCTGTTTACAAAAACACAGGGTTTACTATATTTGTGAATCAAACTACATTTCATCATGTTCCACAATAACAAAAATGGAACTAATGACTATTTTAAAAGCTACGTAGAATTAATATTCTTAACTTAAAATCAAACAAAACTGATCCAGAATTGATTTTCAAAAAGCCTGCATTTTGTTATTGCTGTGGTGAAACCCATCAAAAAATCAACTTGATTTGAAGCTGGGATAAAGTTCCCTGCAGTGCTTCTATATTTATATTCATGAAGCTGCCATTAAGAGCTAGAATTTATTCAAAGTGCCAGAAGTCCTTTAAGAATGTCTCAAGCTAAACATGCAATAATTAAGGAGGCGTCAGCTTACCCACAAAGCTTCTTCATTTTCATTGATTCAGGAAAGGATTTGCAGGCCTTCTCCAGAGATAAAAAACACAATCAAATAATGAAAATAGCTCAATTTAGCTGTAAACAATATTAATGGTGAATTAAATTGAGATTTCATAGACCAGTTTGAATACAAGTTACTTGATTTTAAGATTGCTATAGATATCTCTGTTAGAGATCTGTCACTTGATTGCATCCTTGTAAAGTATTGTTTCCATCTGGAAATACTATGAGGAGCTAGAGCAGCAGGCCAGATGAAAGTTAAGGGCAAGGTGGGAAATTTTAGGACTAGTAATGCTTTTATTAGTTCTTAATGCCTCATTCTGCTTTTTTCTCATTACAGTAGGAATATTCCTACCGTCTCTGGGAACAGTTACATGTTTCTTTTACTTTCCCATTTTTCTAGTTTCTGTTGCTCCCTCAGGTATTACTTGGTAGTAGGTTTACTCTTTAAACTTCACAATGCAACATAGTCCACATAAATCTCTGTGGAACGGCCTGAAAAATCTATCTACAAAATCATTAGTTTAACTGCCACCAAACTGGCATAAATGGTGACTGGACGTGGAATCTGTTAAAAAACGTCTAGCCTAAAGGAGTAGCCATTTCATACCCAATCATTCATTTTAAAATTTTCTAGAAAAAGAAAGGCATCTTGGAAGGATCAGCAATTTGCTTAGGCTGACCCTGACTGAGAACAAGGGTTGGACCAGAAGATCTCAGGAGGTCCCTGCCAAACTCAGACATTCTGTGACTCTGTAATAGAGGATTCTCATGGTACAGTGGTGGCTCAGCTTATGAATTCAGATGATAATTCACTAAAATATTTCAGAATACTTTCAGACACATTAGCAAGCATTTTCTAGCCAGTAAGGTTAGAATAGAAATGTCAGGCTTAACCCCAAACATACAACACAAAAAATTTAAAGTAATATATGTGAAATATATATATATATATATATTTTTTTTTTTACTAGCTTCTCATAGCAGGAATGGAGATAAATATTCTGCTGTGGAATGAAGCATACAGGGCTTTTATGTTTGTTTCATTTGGTTGTTTTTTTCTTCTTCTTCTTTTCTTTCTTCCAGTGCAATGAATACTCCCTTTCCCTCCACAGGACTCCTTCATATCTTATTGAATAAATGGAATGTATTAAATTACTCTAAAATCTTTTTAGAGCCATAGACATCTCATTTCTAACTATGTTTTTCCAGCTCTGATGCACTTACAATGTGCACTCATGGCTTCTCAACAGACAGCTTAGCCACTGGGATTTTATTATATTTATTAAATATGACATTTCAGGTGCAATAATTAAAAATTACTCTTTTTTCCGCCTATTTTTGGGTGGTTGTGAGATTTTGAGCATGTCCCAAAGCTGTGCTCTGTAGAGACATTGAAGAAAAATCACACATAAAATAAGAGATGAAACACATAATGAGACCTTCCTGCAATCAATTTCTTCTGTTGTTTACCACTGTATTGCCACTGGAGTTAATGCAAGGATGCCAAACTTCCTGCAGTGGTATTTGAAGATTTCTTATATGAAGGTCTTAACTGTGGAAAATCATCAGATTTATTTCTATAACAGAACCTGCTACACCCAACACACTGTTGTTGAGGCAAAACTGAATGTATCATCTTTTCCCCAAATTTGACTTTTTTCCATGACCTTGAACTCTTCAAATCACCATGATTAATACTTTGTATAAGCCTGGTTTAAATCATTCCATTACTTACAGCTCCTGTAAGGAAATACATAGGTATTTTAATAAAGCATAATCTTTTGCTTTAGCTTCATTACATTATTTGATGCATGAATTTGTAATATATATCTTGTATTAGTATCTAAACTATTACCCATTCCAGTAGATTTCACAGCAGTGTGTTTGAATCAAATCAAAATTCTTATGAAAAAAACTTTAAAACAAACCTATGAAATGTCTTTTCTCTACAGAAAGCATTATGTCCAATTTAAATCTCTAGACCCTGTACATTATAGTCATGTTTCTGTATATTATATATTACAATATTTGCATAAAAACAATTACATACCTGTTTATTAATCTTTGGCATTCACCAAAAGGAAAAAACCTGTCTTAATCCGTTAAACATTTTAAAATGTTTTCCCAGATGGAGTCCTTACTTGCTAAGGACAGGCAGAAAAAAAACTGAGGCTCCCAAGCACACTTTTCTGTTGCTTACAGCAGTCCTTTTGTTGGATATGTATGGATTCAGATTAAATAGACTTATAGCAGAGTATGAAACAATTCTTAGCCAGGGAAAGAGACAAGACTAATGAGAAAATAACTGTATGGGACATGACAACTGGCCCATAGTTTCTTCACCAAAAGGGTTGTCAAACATCAGAACAGGTTGCCCAGGGAGGTGGTTGAGTCTCCATCCCTGGAGGTATTGAAAAGAAGGGTAGACATGATGCTTGAGGGTATAGTTTAGTGGTGGACTTGGCAGTGATAGGTTAGTGGTTAGACTTGATGATCTGAAGGGTCTTTTCCAACCTTAACGATTCTATGATTATATGATTCTATGTTTGATTCTAGTGCAGATAAAGCAATGATTAGAGAGCTTCCCTGGAAGTGCTTACATACTGTTAATGTAAATAAAGACCTGGATCTCATTCATGATGCTCCCAGGGACTGCTGTAACTGCAAGATGTTTATCACAACATTTCTCTTTCTCTTTTCCTCCATCTTTGTCTGTGTTCATCCTTCTCTCTCAGGCACACCTGGGAGACAATACATATCTGCATGTCTCTCTCTTGCAGAAATGCTTGGTTCCCTGTTCTTCCATTCCTCACTTATTGAACAAAGATTTCCAAACCATAATCACAAACTACCAGTAGAACAAAATCGATAGAAAGGCTATAAACTGCTACAAACAGATTTTTAAAGAAGTATATATTGCAACACTCTTCACCTGCAATTCAGATGCAGCAAATCCGTTCCGGCTTCTGCACCCATTGCCACTTTGATGAGCTTGTCTTCTCAAATACTGATAGTAAACTGATGAGGAAAAAGTTCAAACTAGTGTGTCAGGTGAGTCATATTATAGAAAAGCATCTGCTTATTCTACTACTTAGTAGAATAAGAAGTATTTAAAAAGTACTCAGCAAAACCATCATTGTTTATAGAAGACAGTGTTCTTGAAGTGTGAAAATTATCAAAATTGTTTACATCTGACTGTAAACATCAGGTCTTTGCATTGTAAGCCAATTCCAATATACCCATAAAAAAGAACATCATAATGTAAATGTACCATAAAGTCCTTTCATACATTGGACACCCCCGCACAGCTGCATAGCTATCTGGCATATTCTCAGGCTTGAATAAATGCATATACAGTGAATTGTATTACTTTTAAATGTACAACACTAGGCATTTGAAACAAGTTTTCAATAAAATTGAACACTAGTAGATATTATGAAAAAATGTCTTAAGGTATCTTTGATTAAGTGGTCTCATAAACTGTGAGCCAGAAATCTCCTCGATGCTGGAGTTTAGCAGTCTGAATTTGTCTCTGAGAAATACATTTTAAAGCATATGTCATATCAAGGGGACCTTCAAGACCTACTGCTAATAAAAGTGAAACAAATCCTCCTCCCTTCAAAGCAACAAACTAATCCATGGCTATTCTTTTTACAGTAAGTATGGAAAAGTAATGGTATCTCCGATACTTAATGAGAATATTTTGATAATGAAAAAAAAAAAAAGAAAGAAGAAGACAACAGCATCAGGAAGACTTCTCAGCATGCTTTTTCTCAGCCTTTAACTAGTTTCTGGACTGTTAAATTATATCAGTTACATCACATCTGAAGAGACAAGTCTTTTAATTATATCCATAGTATTCCTTTGGAGAAAACTCATCTTCATATATATTGAAAACTGTAACAATTATTTTAGCTCACATAACTTTTCTGCCAACAGCAAGATCCACTAATTCACTTCTAATCTTTCACTTTACTACAAGTTCCACTCAGCTTTTAAAAGTTGGCCTTATACAAGGATGCTAATTAGGATTTCTGAGTCTTCTCACGCATACAGTGAATGCAGTATTCCTGTGCAAGTGCAAGACTGCTTGGGATACCTGGAGAGATCATACTCAAAATCTAAACAAACTCTGGAAGCAGATATTTTATTAACTCAGCATTATTATTATCCTGAGGGAAAAAAAAAAACAAAAAAGAAACAAACAACAAAACAAAACAAAAAAATTGTTGGTTTACATTCACAAATCAATACTTGAAATTTCTCATAACATTGAAGTGAGTGTTGAAAATCTTTAACCAGAATATCTGTTTCATGCAAATTTTTACTGTAATGGGTTAATAACCATTATCCCCACCCTAATTCCAGGCTGTTTTAGCAGAACTTCCATTTACAATCCACCTATTTTTCTGCTCTGTAGAAACATCTGGGGAAGTGTTCCTCATTATCCTTTCAAGGTTTCAAGGTTTTAAGACAAAACAGGAATCATTGCAACAGTCCTTGGAACAGGATCCATAGACTGCTGGAGAAAAATAAAGCACCCAGAATAAAAGTAAGAAAGCAATGCTGTGCCAAGGCTGAAGAAAGAAACAAAGAAAAGGAATTACTTGTCTCCCTGGAGAGAATTATAAACTGGGATAAAGAGAGATGACAGTAGACGTTGATCTCCACATGTAAGGGGGTTGTGACATATGTTCAACTGGGAGAAAGTGTGAATGAGTGAAAATAGAAAAACAGAAAGAATGAATAAGTATTTTTTTTTCTAGCAGTAAGCATGGTTTGAAAATGTTCTCTAATGCCTTGACCAGACTTCCAAACTCCCACTGTGAAAAGCCTGCTTTTAAAAGCAGATTTAACAGTGTAATCTCTTTTCAGGCCTCAAACCATCATGTGCTTACTTATACTTCATTTTTTCTCTGTATAAGAAAAATGGTACATAGTCTCAGATATTAGAAGTCAAGAAGAAGTTAAGAGAATAGATCCTTAGTGCTGATTTTAATCATTCTAATTAGCAGCTGTCAGGTTTGGAACCTTTTTCAGGATTTTTTCCTTTGTGGACATTATTATGTCATGGAAGCAAAATTCCCTTCAGCCAGTCTGTCACAATTGTGTCTCACATACCTTTGAGATGAAGAAGTGTTCTGAGTTTGAAGTTCTGTATTGACAGAAAATGGGATTTATATAGCTTGGTTATATGAGTCACACTGAGTATATAATTGTCTTGTTATGTGAATGTGAAGTTGTACACAAAATATATTAAAATGTAGTGAGGTTGGGCCAATGGTGTTATGTTACTCTGCCAGAAACAACAGTACAAGATCATTTATCTTGGTTGGCTTTTCCAACAAAACCCATGTCTTTAGGGGACTTGTGACTATTTGGAAAGTAAAAAAAAAATTTAAAAATCGTTTACCTTCTTTTGAAAATGCAAGACTGAAACAGACAGGAGTAAACCACAAATAAAGAGCATTGAAAAAACACAGTTTTTTTAGCATATAGAATACAATTTATATTGTTAATTTTGGCAAGAAAATATATCTCTAATTGATAAATGAGAATGCAGTTGTTTTCTTTGTATGTCATTGACAATTTCATTTGTTAACAGTCAGAAGATCTAGGCTTTTTTATATATAAGTTCCCCATCTGCACAAAAAAATCTAGGCCACAAATGCCAGTATTTGGACACCTGAACATGGTAATGTGAGCAATTACATGTGCAAACATTTGTATAATGCCTTTTCAATACATTCTCAACTTTATAAGCTATACAAATTACATTAAATAAGTAAATCAATGGTGTACTTTTAATCTTATTCATGGATGTATAAAATAAGAATAACAACTGAGGAAACAAAGGAAACAGAAGTTGTTTGTAGACTTCTGGCCTTTGCTGATTAATATTTTGGTTAGGTTAAAGTATTTTTTCAGGTTTGTCGACTCTCCAGGAAGATATTTGATTTAATAGTCCATAGCAGTACAGTTTCCCTTTCAGGCATTTCACTGTGCCATTGAAGGTTTTTAATGAGGTTCTAAAGATTTCATGAATTTTTGATGCAGGTTTGTGAAGAGTTAACATAATATCTGTAACCGAAATGGATAAAGTGTTGTCAGACTGCACTGCTGTTTCTTGTGGATTTGTCAAATGAAAAGTGCATCAACCATGTTTCTCTGTGTGTTTTCATGACAATAAATTGCTTTTCACTGCTTAATCAATCTTTTTAACAGACTTGAAAAAATTAACACTATGTACTTTTTGTCCTTTTTTGTCCATATTCAACAAAATATGCTGAGGTATAGATTATCATGCAGAATGTACATAAATCTAGCTAATATCACAGCATACGTGGACATTTGAGCATTTCGTTTAGTAAACATTGGCTACCAATAACTCACAGGTCTTTCATAACTCAGAACTGTGGCATTTTCCTCCGTGCACCAGAATGGTTAGCTATTGTCAGTCAGGGACATAGCACATGGGCACTGCTGCTCAAACAGAAACACGGTGCTGCCTCCTGAATGTTTGCATTTTCTTACCCTCCTAAGATACCTGGTCATTATAATGCAGATTTCTCTGCAAAGATACAAAGCTAAAAGGAAAAATAAAACCCCACATGCTCTTGATCCTTTTAACAGTGCAATGGCTCTGGCCTGGATGTTTCAAACGAGGATGTCGTGGTTTAGCCCCAGTCAGCAACCCAGCACCACGCAGCCGCTCGCTCACTCCCCCGTGGTGGGACAGGGGAGAGAATCAGAAGAGTAAAAGTGAGGCAACTCATGGGTTGAGATAAAGACAGTTTAATAGGGAAAGCAGAAGCTGCGCATGGAAGCAAAGCAAAACAAGGAATTAATTCACTACTTCCCAGGGGCGGGCAGGTGTTCAGCCATCTCCAGGAGAGCAGGGCTCCATCACACATAACAGTTACTTGGGAAGACAACCACCATCACTCCCAATGTCCCCTCTTCCTTCTTCTTCCCCCAGCTTTATATACTGAGCATGACGTCATATGGTATGGAATATCCCTTGGGTCAGTTGGGGTCAGCTGTCCTGGCTGTGTCCCCTCCCAGCTTCTTGTGCGCCTGGCAGAGCACAGGGAGCTGAAAAAGTCCTTGACCAGTGTAACTGCTACTTAGCAACATCTAACACATCTCCACATTATCACCGCTGTTTCCAGCAAAACTCTAAAACACAGCCCCATACTAGCTACTACAAAGAAATTTAACTCTATCCCAGCTGAAACTAGGAGAGTATCCACCCCTTCAAAAAACCAGTACAAGTCATAGTTGACTAAGTCACACACGGAGTAGTTCTGATGAGGTCAGCTTGGGACACTACAGAATTATCTTGTGCTGGCAAAGGAAATAACCTTTCACAATGGTGTTGAGTAAATCCAGAATAAAATAAGCAGTAGAATATTTTTACATAGTAAAGTGATTCTGAGAGGGATAATTTTAAAAAATTGTAATATCAAGTATTGGGACAGGATTGTATATTCCTTGATTTGTAACACAGTGTAATGAACAAGATGTCTTAAAGAATAGGCTGGTTAAAGAGTTAAAACAACTCAAAAAGAAGCACTGGATGTTCAGAAAGAGGAACTCCAATGCTTTTAATGGTCACAATATGTGTGAACCTAAAAGTGATGGAACAGTCAGTAAGTCAGCTGTTGCAAAGAAGGAAATGACTCAGCCTCCTAAGAAAATCCAGTGAAGGAAAAAAAAAGGCTTAGGTCAAAGTGGAAGCACACCTCTCTCTTTGCCCTAATATCTAACTCATCTCAATGACATTTCATATGTTCCGATAGATATTTTTGACACATGGTTATAGGAAACTATACTTTTTTATCAGTTGCCTAGAAACTAAGATACCAGGAACATAAGAACTATAGTGATTTTTCTCTTTGATTGCCTTGTTAGTCTTATAAACTCCAAATGTTGCCCTTTCAAGACAGGCTTCCCCTGACAGGCTGAGAGACAGAGAAGGTTCCTGATGTTGTGTGACACTATGTTTAGTAGCAATAGCACCACTTGTTCTCATAGCTTAAAATAATTCATGAAGCAAAAAAGTCATTAAAACAGAACAATACTGTGGCCGAGGATGACACAAATGTCTATTATAAGGGCATATTTAATATCAGATGGTAAAGTTAATAATGAAGCCTTTAGGATTTCAGAGCAGAAATGCCTTTTTATTCCATAGCAGACTTACCACAGTGGGACCCTGATTCTCATATAGACACAAGATGATACTGTATTTATGATAAGCAACAAACCCCCCTTATTAATTCTTGTTCCCAGAGGTTCAGGACTACAAGAAAATGCATTTTCACGAGACAATGACATTAAAACTTAAGACTGTACAATTCAAATGAGGAAGATTTCAATGCCTTACACACTATTAAAATGTCTCATGCATTAGGAGCACTAAATTTTGTGCTTCCTTTAGAAGCTTACTGTGACAATCACAGATTAGGAAAGTAACACACAAGATTTTTAACCAGCTTTTTGACACACATATCGATAATATTTGCAACACACACAGAGACGGTGAACATGTACGAAAACTTACAACATAATCTTGCCATATTTTGTACTGTATATTCATAACAGCAGAAAGGAACTGAGGGAAGATGCAGGAGATACAACAAGGAAAGTGAACAGATGTACCGCACAGTCCTGAAAGAAGGGACAAGAGGCTAATCCATGACAGAGAGGAAGGAACTGCCCCATGCAGGTGGCTTTGGGTAGGGACACTCTGGAGAGAGGCTGTTCTAATGCTATTGCTGGAACATGTCAGCCATATAACACTTCTGTTATAGTATAGTTATGCTGGTTTATTCTGGCTAAGGATATTCTTTGTTGTCCTCTACATAAATAGAGATTCTATACTTGGTAAAGCACAGCAGCCTATAGCGGGATGAGTGTATGTGATTCCATTTACTCAAATTAATGGATTCATAAATGAAACACTTGACAGCACATGCATCAGATTTCACAGATTTCACATTGAAAGTCCTCTTTCTCTAAAAAAATTCTACTTTTCAGAATACAGGCTGATTGCTGAATGAGCAACTCTATGTTATATGCAAGTCATTCCTCAATATATCAAAAATCCACCTTACTGTCCTACATTTTACAGAATTCTGACATCTGCCTTAAAAAATCTTATAGTAACTGAAAAAAGTCTGAGGGGACCAAGCAAATTTGATTACTTTAATTGTTTTCATTACATATGAAAATAATATCTGTGAAATTTAGTTATATAAATCACCATGCAGATGAATGTACTTAATAATTTTTCAGCATTTTAACAATATTTTCAGACATATCTTTATATGCTTCAGCTTACATGACTATATTGTTCAAGTACACCTTAAAATTAAAATTGACTGTGTTGAAGACACCTTCAGCAGCTGCACCCTATATTAAAATTCTTGAAGTTACTTAAAATAGTTGATTAAACAAATATATATGATAATGTAGATCTTTTTTAAACAGAAAAGTTCTCTGTGTTATTCCTGTTACCCTGAGAGTTTAAATTATCCACTAAGTCAAATTCTAAAAGCCAAATACCCCTAAAAAACACATGCAGATTCAAATAAGGTTTAATGAAAATATGATTAATAATATAAAAGAGATAATATAGGGAAGTTACTTCAGTTAAATAGCCTTTGCAGAAAATTATCAGAGAACAGAATAACTACATCTATTGGAAATGTCAGAAGTTTGGAGTTTAATAGCTGTAACCAAACCTTTCAGTATAATTGGCCTAAACATATCCATTGTTCACCATGTGTCTGTATTTCACTACCCACATGTGTTTTACATTTACATTTCTCTCTCATTCAGGCAACATTGAAAGCTACTTTTCCCTCTGAGATAATGAAAGATATATCAATAGCCAAAATAAAACAATACTGTAAGCAATGGTATTGACAAAGCACAAAACCACAGACACAGCAAGTTCTGTACCTCAGACTGATGGCATTTACACAGATAAATGACACATACATTTATTCTTCTCACTGAAACAATGCCAATATCAAACAGGTCCTGGTGAAAGGGGCTAAGGCACTGCCTGTGTCTTTCACACAGTGTCATTGTGGTGATTTCTGAACAAATGCCAGTGAAGTCAGCTCCAGAGCTGCAGTGTAGCTGCATCAGCCTTGTGGGTCTAATTGTTCTGGACATTACTGATCTGTAGGGGCAAAATCATCAGCTGACAGGATTGTACTTTTCAAGGGCTCCAATGAGCAAACTAGCATGACACAAGGTGAACCAATGGGAACTTACACGGTACACAACGTGAGCCAACTTGGTTTTGCCTGGGGTTCCCTGGATTAAAGTAGTGTTATTTATAGCCTTTGCTAGTCAACTTTTCAGTTGGCAATCATTATATATTCAGTTTATCACACTGAAGTTAGTGAACCAACTGAACTTGAGCCACATTATGCATAAAGGCATGCCTTTCCCCAAATTTGGTGATTTGGGGAAATCCTAAGTAGGTGCAACAAAGGTTAAGGAAAAAAAGATTAGAAGCACAGTGACACTCAGGAAACACTTCATAAACCTGATAGGCTTTGTAAATGAAGTGTCCTTCACAGAAGAAAGGAATTACTGTACCAAATCATTTGCTGGGACCCCAGATCAGGAGCCTAAACTGAAAAGGTGGGGCAGGAAACTGTAGTGGGCAGTAGACCATCATTCTCTAAAAATTCCTACTTCTCTTTCTTAAGTAACAAGTCTATGGAATTGGATGTTGAATGACAAATCAGGTGTTATTAGAAACGTAATCATATTGATACACAGGAGGTTCACCTTATTAGTGTCAAAGGATCAAAATCCCACATTAATCAGCATGCATTAATTAACTAGATGGTAAATTCTACCTTCAGATGCTGAATTGCCAGTAGTTTGCTTTTCCACAGGCAAGGTGAATTATGTTTTCCTCTAAAGAGGTCTTAATCTGCAAATCTTTCTTTTACACAGATACTGTCTGCTAAAATATTTTAATTTTTTATCATACCTTTATTCAAAGGAGAAACATATTTTAACAAACTGGTTAAAAACTGAATTACTGTTAAGTTTTTGAATTAACATTTTTGATACACATGCACTACCATCATTCAGTTTTGCTTCTAGTGATGATCCTATAATTTCTCTTGAGCTACAGCATGCTTGCAAAAATTGTTTGTCATACTCATACACGAAAAGGTAAGCAGATATTATAAAGCAAGAATTGAATAAATTCTTGTTCAAGGTGAACAAAGAAGAAATACGGAATAGTATTACCCCATTTATGAAAAGTATATTAAATAATGTAGACATAGCAATTACCATTTAAAAATGGTTCTCTCTCTGTGTGCAGGTAACAATAGTCAAGAGACTTCACTGGGACTGCTTCCTAAGTTTGTGTCTCTGAGCCAGAATGTAGCAGTTGTTCAAGTCTACATATAGGTTTCACAAAGAAGCATAGAAGGGTTCACAAAGAAGCACAGAGGTTCTCTGAAATATCTTGAGGTTAATCAATCTTGCTAAAGCCACAGTCAATGCTGCCCTAATGTTTAAATTACCAGGAGTTTTCTCACCAGTTTCTCACCTCTTTGCAAATATTTTCCTGTGGGCAGTTATGGTGCTCTTTAAATGTACATGTATTTTAAATAAATATAAATAAAACTTCCTGGAAACTTAATCTTAATCTTAGTGCTATAAACCAGTAAGCTTATTATGATATCAATAAGGTGAACAACTAAATATGCAACTTTCTACCTTTTTGTTGCATGTCTAAGACCAAAATACTTTTTAAGAAGGTACTACGGGAGGAAGGCAGAACAAGAAAGAGACCATCCTGACTTAACAATGAGGTTTTGGCTGTGCTTAAAAGCAAAAGCAAAAAACAAAAGAAATAAAGAGAAAGAAACATACCAGCTATGGAAAGGTGACCAAATAGCCATTTAGAACTACAAGAACCCTGCTAGGGCATGCAGAGATGCAGTCAGGTTGGTTAAGGCTCAGCTAGAGCCAAAATTGGCCAAAGAAGTTAAGGCAACAAGAAAGGGTTCTTCAGATACATAAGCAGTAAGCAGAAGCACAGGGAAGACTCCAGCCTAATACAAAACGGGGCAGGGAAACTAGTCATTAGTAATACCAAAAAGGCAGAAGTTCTCAATACTTTCTTCACCTATATCTTTACTGGCATAGCTGGACTGCAGATTACAGCATAAAGTAGCTACAACTCATGTGCCGACCCACCAGTGGTCAGGAACGGCTGGTCTGTGTTCTCTTGCAAGCGCTCAACCCACATAAATCTATAGGCCTGATGGAATGCACCCCAGGGTGTTAAGAGCAGTGGCTGACTTTGTTGCAAGGCTACTGTCTATAATATCTGAAAAGTTGAGGAGATCATGGGGCATCCCTGATGACTGGAAGAAGACAAATATTATACCCATCTACTAGAAGGGCCCAAAAGGAGACCAGGAAACTAGACACCCATTAGTCTTACTTCAATCCTTGGGAAAGTAATGGAACAAGTCCTTTTATAAACTACTGCTAGCCAAATGAAGCGGGTGGTTGGGAAAAGCTAACATAGCTTTACCAAGGGCAAATCATGCCAGACTGACCTGGTCACATACAACAAAGTAACACTTTCTGTTGACAGGAGGGGAGCAGTGAATATTGTTTACCTTGCCTTCAGCAAAGTGTTCAACATTGTTTTCCACAGTTTCCTCCTGTGCAAGGTGGCAAAATACAGATTGGAAGGGTGGTCTGTGAAATGGGCGGGAATTTGACTAACAGGCCATCCATGAGAGGATGATGTTAATGGTTTTTATTCAGGTTGGCAACATGTCACAAGTGAGGTCCCCCAGGGATTGATCCTGGGCCCCACGCTACTCAACATCTTCATAAACAATCTACGCGATACTGTTGAAAACACTCTCACCAAGTTTTCTGATGACACAAAGTGAGTGATAAGCTCAGCACATTAGAAGGGAGAGCCATCTTGCAGAGAGACCTGGACAGGCTGGAAGAGTGGCCTAGCAAGAACTGCATGAAGTTTAACAAAGACAAGTGCAAAGTCCTGCAGATGGAACAACATAACCAAAGAACCCAGGACAGACTGGGATCTGTGTGGTTGGGGACCAGCCTTGCTGACAGGGATGGGAGGGTCCTGGTGAACAATAAACTGAATAAAAATCAACAAAGTGCTGCTGCAGCAACAAAGGCAAATTGGATCCTGGGCTGCATCTGCAGAAGCGTTTCTAGCAGACAGAGGCATGGTCATCTCACTCTACTCAGTACTTGTCGGGCTGCACCTGCAGTACTGTGTCCCCACAGTTCAAAAAGATACAGACAGACTGGAGAGGGTCCAGAAGAGGGCCACAGAGATGACCAAAGGGCTGCAGAACCTGCCCTATGAGGAAGGACAAAAACAGTTACATCTCTTCTCCCTGGAAAATAGAAGGCTCAGGGGGACCTCATCACACTATTCCAGTACTTAAAGGGCAGCTACAAAGGGAATGGAGGCTCTCCCTTCACACGGAGCCACATGGAGAGGACAAGGGCAATGAGTACAAGTGGCACTGGGAGAGGTCTCGTCTTTATATAAGAAAGACTTTTTTTACAGTGAGAGCAATAAATCACTGGAACAACATACCCAAGGACATGGTAGAGTCCTCATTAATAGAGGTTTTCAAGATATGATTGGACGGGGTGCTAGGTAATCTCATCTAGGCTCCTTTTCCCACAAAAGGTTGGACCAGGTGGTCTTCTGAGGTCCCTTCCAGCCTGGACTATTCGACTCTGTCCCCTCTCTGTGTCAGGATACTGGGACTGAAGATGCATTTTGCTCATTAATTAGAAAGCAACGTAATACCTGAACATTTTTAATTCTATCCTAAAAGACGGAATTATCCTTTAAAATAAACAATTTATTTAAAGGAATGTAAATACAGTTTCCTCGCTTGTTCCAGGCTATATCAGATAGAAAAAAATGAAACAGTACAAACTGGTTTATAGTATGCATCACTTTTCTCGCTGTAGTCATGCTCTGCATTCTCTTTTTTAATCCCTCACCTTCCAACCATGTAAAGATTATGTTATTGATGGGATACAAATTCCCTCTTTCCAGAAAAATTTCAGATCTAATTTAAAAGGTTTTGGCGCCTTTTGGAAATATTTGGAAATATTGCACATATGTGCTGAAGAAAGAAAATCAATTGCAACTAAAGTACTCTATTCACAGTATTTAAACAGGAGAAGAAAACAAAAAAAAATCATTACTTCATTCTTCCTTAAAGTGAAGTGACTGAAACCAACTTTGGATTGGCATTATACAACAATATAGAGACAACTGTTTCAGAACCAAATTTCTCAAGTGTTTCACACCATTTGAAATAACAACAGGAATTATTGCCAAAATCTTAGCTGTACTATGTCACAATATAGACATTTAATAGCACTTGTGTCATCCAAAGATATATAAAGTGGCCTGGCAGCCTTTAATCTTCATCTTTTCTTTTTGTTAAGAATCCAGTAATTGCTATTCTAATGCAAACAATGAAGAAAAAAAAAAAAATTTAGAGATTCTCAATGTTATGACAGCCAATTTATGCTTGTTTTATGCTGGTTTCTATGACTACATATTAATCTCAGCATGGGAGTGCCCAAACAAAAAATGAGAGTAGTGAGAGTAGTGAGAGAGTCTGAAAAACTACCTCAAGTTGGGGAGGATGTGAAGAAACATGGACTACAGTGGCCAGAGGTCTGAAGTGATCTGTAACTGAAGACTCATCAGTGTCCTATTGCTTCAAGAAGTCCTGACAACTTTAACAGCAACATTGTTTAAAGTTTGCAAATAAAAACTGTCACATTGGGCCAATCTTTTCTATGCAGCTATATGTAATGCATTTTTCTGTCCTTTTTGAGGTACAATGAATGTAAACCGGATTACGAGCAGTGCTACTGGAAATAGTATTTACTAATAGTATTTTCTATTCTTATATATCCTTTTGAGAAAAAACTTTCAAGAATACCAGGCATGTTGTTAAGTATGCACTGTAAAACACAATGTTGCTTCTTTCAAGTGCCTTCTTTTAAAATCTTACTTACCTTTTTTCTTATTTTTTTAGGCATTTTTAGCATTAAAAATTGCAAGATTAAAAATATTTCTGTGAGGAGACTTTTGTATTTAATACAAGCGCTAAGCAGTTGCTTATTTACAAATTATTTCCAGTTGGAGTGTTGAGTTGTGTTTCCCATTTTTGCTTCTGCCACTAGTACAAGTATTTCTAGATAAAGTCTAGAAGTAAACATTTTCCAATAATAACTACAATTGCAAAATGCATTATTGCTAAAGTCAGGGCCATAGTCCTAAAATTTCAGTGTCCCTCAAGAATTGATTCTTCATGTTAGTAGTATCAATAAATGCCATACTTACTCTACAATTCTACATAACAGGCATTGACGGTTTCAGTGTATTTTTTTTCCTTATCTTGTCAACAATCATGTTTACTTCTGTGACCTTTGTCAAAATTCTCTACAGCTTCAATTCTGACAGCACACTAGAAGTCTTTGTGCTATAGTCACTCCTGTAAAGAGGAATTCTGTAATAAAAAACATCAAACAACTGTAATATAAAAAGGAGCCAGGAAGTATGTAAAAAGGACTCTGTTTCACCCACCTCCTCTCTAATTGTTTGCGCTTTATGATTTTGCCTTTCTACAGGCTAGGTTATTGGAAGTTGTAGGCTACACCATATAGAAGTAAGAGAGAGATCCCAAGGAAGTCACTGCAGCCATTTCAGCTGAAAGGTAGAGCTTGAAATACACAAGATATGGGTAGAAATGAGTGAGAAATAAAGAATAAAGCTGCTTTACAGGCACAGGGGAACTTCAGCCTTCCCTGTGAGCTCCTGTCGCCCTTCTACAGTCCTGGAGACTCACATATTTCAGATCATGCAGCATTTCAAGTTCACTTTCACTCTCTACATCCATATCTTTGACATGGAGAGCACTGTAGCTCTGTACAGATCCAGAGTATTCACTCCTCCTTCAACCTGATGTCACAGGTCTATCTGGTCAGTGCACTGTCATCACCTGTTATCTATTCTCCCTGTTTCTTGTTACAAATGCACTAGAGTTGGGGAAGTAGACAGCTTCAGTGACTGGAAAGTCTTTTGTGTTTTAAAGGAGGAGTCCATAGATGATATGGAATTTCTGCACAAATCATGCCATAATCAGAGGGGTTATCTGAGCTGATGTTTTGAGTTTACCTTCAAATGTTAAGGCACATCCTGGCAACAAGTCACTTTAAAAGTGAGTATGAGCTCCTCATCAACACACACCGTTCAGTATGGGCACACAGAAGTTAAGTTGCACAGTTCCCTCCTGTTTCACACATTGTTTGTTGACAAAGGACATGTGCATTAATTATTCTACATGCAAAAATCCCAAAACTTGTTTAGAACTTAAAAATATCTCTAAGATATTATCACATTTTATTAGGGAATTGAAGGAAAAGAATGAGTAAAGTAAGTAATTCAAGTACTTGTATTAACTGCACACTGAAAAAAGAATTCTGAAATCACCTCTGTGTATTTGTATTAGTATGCCCACATATAAGCCTTCACATGTGATTTAAGAGATTTACAAAACAGTAACTGTATTCACAAGCATACTCAGTACATTTTTTTTCCAAAACTGAGTTTTGTTTTTTTTCTAGACCAAGGTCATTCATCACCTGATGATATACCATATATCATCATATACCTTTATGCTTTTCCTCAGAGTCACTGTTTCCAAGGAAATGTATGAAGCACTGCAAGCACCTGCTGTCTGTAATTCTAAAGGTGACTGACTGTTTGCCACCTTGCAGAAGATAAACAATTTTCAGACCAGAAGTGACCGCCACACCTCTGGTCACTTCTTTTGCTCCCAGGTAGGATTCTGAGAAAATCAATTAAATCAAATCACCCTTAGAAAAACGACAGATCCATCTTCTGAATGACAGATGCCTTTTACAAAAAACAATTACATAATTTCTTGCCAGATAGTTATCAAAAGTTAGAGCTGAGGAACAAGTGTCACGGCTCTTATTTGCTGCCACTCTCTCTCTCGCACAAGATCCCCCTGTCTCCCAAAGACACCCAGGTACCCACTGTTCCTCATTCAGAGCATATGCAGGAATTAAGTGATTCTGTATTTCACACTTCTTGACAGGAAATCCACAAACTAAACCATAGGAATTGCATGTGAAAAGGGAGAGGAGAGTAAGGACTGTAACCAAGGACAGTAAAACTTTAATAAATTACTGTTGCCTGCAGAATAGATACCCACTGAACCAGTGTCAGGAACATTCAATTATTTATACAAGGTTTAGACTTAAGAAGAAGGTAGCATGTCCACAAGTTGCTTTTAAAAATTGTTAGGTGAACATTCTGAAAAGATGAGAGGTTGAGTCCTATTGCACAGAGCAGAGATAAGATTCCAAATCTTTTCCAACATCTGAACAAACAGGTATTGCAAAAACATCTGCCAGCAGAAGGAATAGCTGCCATTATTCCTAAAAGAAGATAGAGATTATTCAGCACTCTGATGTGTCCTTTCTTATCAGGTATGTTTAGGAGAGAAAAGTAGTTAGAAAAATAAAAAGAGCTCCAAAATTTATTGACATCGTTGTCTAATATCATATACCGAATAGCAAAGCAATACAAAGAAAACATCCTCTAAGTCCCCTAATAGTAACTGTTTTAAAAAGCAGAGATATTATTTAATGTTACAGAGCAAATGCAACATTTACATTTCATAGCATCAAGATATATAGTGTATTAGTCCCCCCTTTTTTCTCTGGAATTAAGGGTATTGTTTGTATTTTAGTGATTTTTGCACCAGTTCTTGATATTTCCAGTTTATATATCTTTTCTATATGTAGGTTTTGTGTTAAAAGGAGCTGAACAACTCTTTGCCATTTATCCTTGGAATGACAAAAAAAATACTGCTACGTTCAGGCACTTGAAAAATCTTTGAAGACAGCATTGCTACTGTCAAGGACATACTTGGACATAAAAGGACATAAAAGGAAATTGTGGTAAAGAAAACAAGGAGTAACCACACATCAGTCAGGAGTTTCTGAGCTAACTGCCACCTCTGATTTTCTCAAACATAAGCACACAGGCTACAGGAGCCTTAGAGGATTCCCATCTCAGAACACATTAAGGAGCCCAGCTTTGAGGAATCATACAGTTCAAGCTGCACTCTCAAACACAGACACCTAAACCTCATTGTTCATTTCAGAAATCTTGATTTTGTAGCTTTTGAATTTTATTAGCTGTAGAAGTTGGAATATCGGGCATTTAGAGAGTATTTTAGTATGAGGATGCTGACAAACAACCTGCAAAGCAAAACCTGTACCTTAGTAACGTACTTAAGAGCCTGTGTTCTTAGTAATGTACCCAGCATGGCTCTTTTATCTCTCTGTCTCTCTTTACCTAACGGAAGGATAATCTGTGAATTCTGAAAGTCAATGCGCAAGGTCATCATAAGATTCAAGGGTTTTGTGGATGATCACAAAATAAGGAAAGTGAATTCTGGCTTTCCTTTCCTACAAATGTGACAAACCTGTCTATACTGGAAATCTCCTTACATTTCAGCCACCTGCCACATTTGTTCTTTGAACAGAGCCCCTTGGGCAAGGAATGAAGATGTTTACAGTAGCGGCACTTAGTCATAATTTGTTTTTTTCTACATTGTTGCATTAGCGCAGCTGATGCTAGTCTCCAAACTTTGAATGCCCTACCATAGTCTTAGCAACTCTCAGCTACAGATAACCCCTGAAACAATCCAGAACAATGAAGCTTTGCTGATCTTTTTCCTTTCTTCTGGAGTTATGGGTGGTTTAAATTAATATTTCCAATAAAATATCTACAGGTGTTTCTGTCATGGGAAGTTGTGTGCTCTTCTGCATCCTTCTTGTGAATCCCTTTCAAAAAAGTACCTGTCTTCATAATATTTGTCTTTTCAGTTTTACTTTTTGACTGCAAGTTTGAACAGAGCAGAAGATAAATCTGTATGCACAAAGGCTGATACTAATTGTAGTTTAAGATACTACCACTAAAATATCTACAAAGAATGATTGTTCCACAGCTTCACTAGTTCATTAGAGGAGGGTCTGTCATATACAAACAGTTCATTAATTGTAGGATCATTTAGGTTGGAAAAGACCATTACGATCATCAAATCCAACTGTTAACCTAACACTACCGAGTCCTCCATGTCCCTAAGTGCCATGTCTACACACATTTTAAATACCTCCAGGGATGGTGACTCAACCACTTCCCTGGGCAGCCTGTTCCAGTGCTTGACAATCCTTCTGGTGAAGAAATTTTACTTCATATCCAATTTAAACCCCCACTGGTGCAACTTGAGGCTGTTTTGTCTTGTCCTGTCACTTGTTCCGTGGGAAAAGAGACTGACCTCTACCTCATTACAACCTCTTTTCCTGTCCATACACTCAGGATCCCAGTTTCACAAAACAACCAGGTCAGAAATATAGCTCACCTGGTCTTCATTGCGTTTGGGAGTCTGTACTCTCAGTGTACGATCACATAGCAGCCTTCTAGGCAATTAATTTTAGGAAAAGTAGACCTAGTCTGAAACCAGTAGTTTCAACAGCATGGGCTTCCACAGCTCCAGGGCTCACAAGATATGTGGAGATGGGAACCAAGGGATAGAATGGGTATCTACTACAGGCTACAGCAGTGGGAATGAGTACAATGGTAGACAGCCAGCTGATGGGCCTATTTATACGTATTAAAATTCTATTCTTGTCTCTCCCAGGCAGTTCAACTTTTCTTTAATGCTATTGCACTTTGACTGTGATGTAAGTAGTCCTGGGTAGTTGGTAGGACACAATTTATCGGAGAGGACAGATTTCAGATGGCTTTCCTATAAGTGAAAGGCTTCTGAAAAGTTCAGGAATTCTGTGGCAAAAGTATAATTCTTAATAAGAAAACCAGAAATCTAATTAAGAATACAGGTTTTTAGTGTCTGATACAATTTCAGATATTCTTGAAAGTAACTCAGTTATCTCTTAATTTTCATCTGAATCTTCTGTAACTTTTTCCTATCACCTGTATAGTTTCAGAAGTTACTACACACTGTAAGAGTTTTCTGACCTGTTTTTCTATGATTAACAAGGGGAATGGATATGCCTGATGGATTTCTTCTGTACTTGAAATGGTGTTCTGTAGTTCCTCACTTTATTTTTTTGGCATTTAATGATAAACAAAATGGGAAGCACCTTTCTAGGGTCACAAAGTGTTCTGGGAGAACATTTCTATGTTATTAACAATTTTAAATAAAATCATTTCAGGAATGTCTTCCCCTCACACCCAATATTTGGATAATGCTCTTTCCAGATTTAAATTTTTCAGTTTTTGAGGAAAAAAAAAGTCTTCTTTTTTAAAGAAAGGCAGAATTGTTTCCAGGTTGTGATGGGTTGGTTGGCTTAGAGTCAAGCACCCACAAAACCACTCACTCGCTCTTCCACACCTTTTCCTCTGCTCATTTGTGCATTCTATAAAAATAAGAACACAAAATTCCTAAAATACAGCATTTTGTTCACAGCAAGGGACTCGGATATGTTCTGTGGTGGGTCTGTTTCATAGCCACTGGTGTCCAGCTGATGGCAACCCCTGGTCAATTCCCTCAAAGGCCACCCCTGCAGTGTCCCCCCCCCCGAACATCATCATTTACACCTGATTTACATCTTCCTCTTCAACTTTTATTCTAATTAAAACTTTTTTTTTTCTGTAAAATCAGATTCAATATAACAAGGAAATATATATATTTTAAAAAATTACTTAGATTTTTTCAAAAAAGTAATAAGCAAACTCTAATCTTAAAAATAATTTTCACAGGAAAATGTGAAGGGCTATCGACCTACCTGTTGTCTTCATTATTCTAATGATTTTTTTACTAGAGCAATAGCAAAAGGTGAGTTGTCCTCAAAAAAATGATGGGTTTCTACTCATATGAACAGATTAAATTAACAATCAGTAGGAGAAAAGATAACTGAGTAAATTCTGTTATATTGTATGGAGTTCCAAAATGGGATGGCTTATTTATTTTACTCTTTTGAGATGTACACAATTTTTTTTCTAATTTGTTATTAAAAAATATCAGTAAATTATCTTTATTTTATAGATGGTATAATATATAGTAGATAATGCAAATATATATTAAATAATGCAATTAACTAAAAACAGTCGAAGACTTTAATGAATGTTTACTGTTTAAGTTTTAATACTGTTAAATATTTAAATTTAAATCATTTTTAAAATTATTTTCCCTGCACACAGATAAATTATGCATACTTGGTGTTAGGGCAGCAAAAGTAAAAGCGCTAATAGTTGTTAATTTCATCTTTCAGCTTCCAACATGGATTTTATAGACACCAGTGAGCACTCACATGCAACATCAACACAATAATCTGCCTCAGTCAGGTTTGAAAGTGTTTGTGGTAACTTCACTCTAGAACATATTTTTTCTCAATCTTCCTTTATGTGAAAAGGAAAATAACCCTGCTACAAAATACATGTTAAAATGTGTAAAGTATGTAGAGGTAAAATATAGACACACAAAAAATTATTTTTTGTGAGGAAGTGTATGTAAAAAAGTAAAGTATGTAGAAGGATGTTTAAAAAAATGAAGTATTAACACACAGTTTTCATAGAAAATAGCCATGGATTTAGACTTTTCATCTTCTTCCGTACTGCCCCAAATGTCAAAAATAGTATTATTGGCTTTTTAATAAGTTAACCATGTTCTGTAATATGCCAAAGGAGAAAGAAACAACAAAGCCTGAGAACTTAAACTGAAAAAAAAAAGGCTGCTTATTGAAACAGTCTGTGAGATCACAGCCTAAAGCAGTGAAAAAAAGTAGAGTGACTAATAAAATATTTCCTTCATCTTCTTAGAAACATGAATGTCACTGTTCAAGAAAATAGCCTTCAGCATAAGTGCTGGCAAAACTACCTATTATTTTGCTATGAAAAGAACACATTAACTTCATTTTAATTAGTGCCTTATCAAAGGGAAGATTATAGATCTTGCTTGCCTTTTGCGATTTATCTCAGTTTCAGTAGAAACACAAAATGAAGCAAAGAGACACAATTAAATTGGAGATCATGAAACAAGAGACTGAAGCAAGATGTCATGCAGCTGTCAACTCAAAATGTTTAAAGTACTTTAAAGGAATACACAATTTTTAATTAACACTGGCCAGGAAATTTCATTAATTAAGAAATGTGGTGAAAAAAGTATTTATTGACTTATTTATTTCACAAGAAACAGAGTACCTAATCCTGAAACATAAATTTGTATTCCATAGGCACTTTATGAATAGTATATAACTTGAAAATAAATGTCATGTTAGAATAATAGCCAAACTATTTTTCCTTTTCCTTTTATTTTTTTTTTTTTACAATACCTCTGTGTTTCTTGCATGAAAGTTAACTCAGGGATAGGGTTTTTTATCACAACTGTGACAACACTGACACAGGATAGCTAAGGAAACCTTCAGTTCTAGAAATGTATTTTTGTAACTTAGAGACTTAGAAAAAGAATTTTTCAAGAAATGTTCAAAACCAGAGCACAACCCTGTTTTCCTTTGGACAGCATTCAACTTATCTCATTCCCTGCCTAGTTATTCTGTACTGGTAGATGATGACTTCTTGGTAGCCTGTTAAAACTAGCAATCATAAATTTGCTGGAATAGAAGGAGTATCCATGGAAACAGTAGTTAAAATTAGGTAGTAAAATATGTTAGTATAAAACTGGATCTCTGCATGGCTCCTACTAAAAATAAATAAATATATAAATAGCCAAAACTATATAAAAGACTACATAACAATATTTTGTGACCATGTAAGTCTCCAGCACAATCTGTACTACATCAAATCTCACACTGAGATCATAATCTTGGACAAAGCAACACCCCCTGAGGTCTTTTCCGTACTAGCTCCTTTTCTCTTCAGCAAATAATTGCTACTACTATACCATAGTCTGGGGACAGAATGGGAAAGAAAAAGGAAAAATAAAATGTTCCTCAAAGCAAGGCAAATAATATATTGCAATTAATGAATCTAGTCTCCCTTCTGTACCATGTTTTGTGAATATTGAGGTAGGGTACAATGAATAAGCAAAAAGACTTAAAAGGAAAAAATAATATTAAAACAAATTTTATTGAAATGAAATAAAAATGGGTCTTCTAAAGCACCATGACACACAGGAAGACATCCATTCTATCAAAGGGAACTTAACTGAAATATTAACATTCTGCATTACAACCGACATATCTCACTAAAATTAGAAAGCTGAGGTCTTGACAAATTAAAAAAAAATCCAACCCTAAAGCTTTCATTGCCAATCAAGCTGATCCAGGAAAGTAATCTTATAAATTAATCCCATAGTTCTCTTGATGTATTCAGTTTTATAGTTCACATACTCATTTTCTGACAATTTCACAAACCATTGTTTTAACTTCTTAATAGAAAGTCAGTGTACTATTAATATTCTGTCTAGATGGGGAACTGAGACACAGTGGGATTAAGTACCCAGGAATATACAAAATTTTATAGTTAAACTCATAGCTCAGCCAGATCCTTTCTAGATACAGTATCTAGATCCATCCTTTTCCAACACACCAACCATAACTTCAGGAAGCTTGGCAATATATTGGCTCTTCTGATCATTGTCATTGACAAAGAGGTAATAGCAAATAACCCTATTCCTGCAGTCCTTTACTGGCAATCTTGAAAGCTGCTTGGAATGACAAATTTCTTCTTGTAGTACCAAAGTACTATGATCAGCTAAATTCAACCATTGACATTTCTAGAACAATCTTACTCAAAATCACAATACAAGGTAAAAGTGGTTTAGACGCAGTTTCCTCTGCCTTCATTATTTCCAGAATTTCCTCCTTGGGAAAAATAGAGGAGCTTAAACTTTCCGTGTCTTTTCTCCTAGGTTACAAAATGTGACATGATAAAGCCTCTAAGGCACCAGACACATTTTAAAAGACAGCAGTTACTAGAGAGGGGTAGCTTCTAGTTCTCAGATGTTCAAGAACAAGACAACTTAGATAGACTTCTCAGAAGAAAACAAAAGTCACAGCACTTAATAGACAGATCTCCCTGAATATAAAATGCTGTGTTTTCATTCTCAAAAGAAATGAATTTCTAACAACATGCTGTACACCAGCCAGTCAGACTGTGCCACTTATTCTACTTGTGTATCCACAGAGCCTTCCTTTCCTTCGCTTCTATAAAAATGAAAATATAAACTTACCAAAGTACAGCATTTCATTCACAACAATGCTTGCTATTCTGTCAGTGACTCACCAGCCAGCCTGCAGATTTACAAATAAATGCTGTAGACTACATTATCATTTTTATATCTTTGACACTACTGCCTTTTCACTCAATTCATAACTATATGAGAACCTGTGCACAAATTAAAATACACAGAGGAAAAAAATAAAAGAAATTGAGATTATAATAGTAACATTATTTTTTACTTATATTAAGTAAATGTAAGTATATCTCAACATTTGAAACAGATATTGCTTCCTCATGAGACAGATAAAAAAATACAGTTTAGTCTTCACCAATGGTACATAAAGTCAACAGAAGGAACATCTAACTAGTGCCCAACAATCTGATATTTCAGGTTGTTGTGGTTTAGCCCTAGCCAGCAGCTCAACCCCACCCAGCCGCTTGTTCACTCCCCCACTGGCGGGATGGGGGAGAGAATCAGATGGGTAAAAGTGAGAAAACTCAGGGGCTGAGATAAAGACAGCTTAATAATTAAAACAAAACAATAATAACAACAACAACAACAACAAAAATCAGGAAAAGGAAAAGAGAGAGAAAGAGGCAAAAATGGGGTGGGGGATGGGGAAAGCAGAATAAACAATAAAAATGCCTGCCACCAACCCCTGAGCCATGATCACTCCCCACCACCTGGCCAGCTCCCACTGTTAATATACTGGGCATGGCATCATAAGATATGGAATATCCCGTTGGCCAGTTTGGATCAGCTGTCCTGGCTGTGGCCCCGCCCCTCCCAGCTTCTTGTGCACCCGGCAGAGCATGGGAAGCTGCCAGAGGTCCCTGACTAGTATAGGCACTGCTTAGCCACTACTTAATAACAACTCAAACATCAATGTGCCGTCAGCACTATACCAGCTACAGCGAAGAAAATGAATTCTATCCCAGCCAAAACCACCACACAGGTCGATGTATGGACATTAGTTAAATTAAGTTTGTCTTTGTACCTATCATTCAAATAATATCCCCAATACCTACATTATTCATGTGAAAGACAATGTAAATACAAAGGTAAAGGAATTTTTGTGGGAACATAATCCAACTAAGAAAACATTACCAAAAATGAGACACACGAACTACACACACTTCTTTCTATGTATATGAGCTAGAGCTAACTTAGTAAGCCTTTTAAACATGTCCAAGCCTTTCCAATTGATCTAACATTGACTGAAAATGATTTTCAAAATCCAGGGCTCTGAAAGAGCCTTTGCACAGAAAGATATTAAATTAGGATCTATTATTGTCACATTCAAAGTCACCTGGCCAAAACAGTATATTTAACTTTTATACAGCTAGTTCTATTCTCTGGAAATCTTCATGACACAAGCCTCATTTTAGAAGTTTCTGTTCCTTAGTGTCACTTTTTTCCTTCTAGTATTTTGAAATGAGTCTAATACTTTCTGTGCTTCTTGGTGAAGGCACCATGGCTGCATATAGTAAGTTTTGCTAGTGATTAATTGTAGCAAATATTAGCAATCCACTATTTTAGGAATTTAAAAATAATTAAAAACCAGTTACAATTGTCAACTCATTGAAAAAAAAATTATCTTGACGTCTATTTTTAAGATGTTGTAACCCAGTGAATATTAATTAGTATAAGTAGAGTTATATTAATGTTTAATATAAGTGGTAAAAAGTATTAAATAAGTAGTAACACAAAAACAATGGTGATACGTGAAATGCAGGGCAATATATTTTTAAATGTATAGATTTAATTTACTAGTCTTACCTTTAAGTACTTACATACTTATAAAACAGGCAGCTGTATTAGTGTTCATCTATGAATCCACTGAATCTCATTTGTGTATTAGTTACTCTTGGGAGTAAAAATAAAAGGCTAAAATATTTATTTATTTTTATCTTATACTCCCAGCAAACTTCACTTTCAGGATCTGCTAACAAAAATATGATTAATCTGAAACAGGGGCCTGCACTTCGTGCCATGGGTTTCCCTTACTGTCAAGATATACAGTGGCTTAAGAATCATTTACAAAAGAATTTACATTAAAATGCTGGAAATCACCAGATACCGTCCAAAAAATTCAAAAGCAGAACAGAAAAGAACCACTAAATCTTTAAAAAATTGTCTCCATCCAAAAGTAAGCTCTAAAAACATTCTTTCTTGTTCATTATTCTGATATAATCTGTTTTCTCTCTTTACTTATTAATAATGTATTACTTCTCATTTCCTATGACAGTTCAAAGATACTCCGCCACTCAAGAAGCTGAAAGCAGAACAGATTACAAAGGGCATACAGCTACTCAAATGTAAAAAGGGGTGGAGGACTGCACACAATCCTGCATTGAAACAAGTTTGTTTCCTAACTTGAGAGAGGACGGGGAAATGTATCAAACTACTCACTTTCTCACACCGCCTCTCTGTAATAGTGCAGTGCTATGGCCTCTGACCCACTGCCTCTCATTACACTCATTTTCACTTTTAAAGCTGAATGGGAACCATCTCTTCCCAATCTGAATTCTACATTACATTAATACTTCTGGCTCAGCTACCAGTCTTGCAGTGATGCTTACCTAGTATCACTAGACAGTGAAGTTTATTACATATCTCTTCTCCGTTGTCACTCATATGACCTCTTTGTGCTTCTGTAACACAATCAGTCAACTGATGATGGTTATCCCTAGGGGCAGCACACACTTGCTTACTGAGCTGACCTGCCTAATGACTATAGCAGCCACATCTTCATAAAATACATCCATCTACTTAATCTTCAAGAGATAGGGGAAGTGAAGGGCAGGTAGTCTTGATCAGTCTATTGGGTTTACGTTGCAAGGTTTTGGGGAGGGGGTGGGGTAGGAAGGTTGCAGGGGTGGCCTTTGTGAACAGAACCAGGGTTGTCCCTGTGTTGGACAAACCCAGTTCCAGCCAGCTTCAAAATGCTGGCCAAACACAAACCCATCAGCAACACTGGTGGTGCCACTGCAATAACACATGAAAAAAAAGGTAATAAACATTGTGCAGCAGTTGTGAGAGAGAGAAGTGAGAAAAAACATGAGAGAACAGCCCTGCAGACACCAAGGTTATTATGAAGGAGGGGGAGAAGGTGCTCCAGGTGCAGAGAATGTTTTCACCTGAACCCCTTGGAGAAGACCATGGTGAAGCAGGTTTTTCCCCGGCAGCCCATGAAGGACAACACTGAAGCAGATATCCACCCGCAGCCCTTGGAGAAAACTCAGATCCCAATACATTCTGTGAGAATTTCATAAAGCTACCTTTCTGAAGTGAATCCTATGAGATCTAAATTCAAACTTGTAGTCTTACAAGGCATAGATGTCTGCTTGGTGTGACAGTTTCTAAAAGATTAGCTACAAGAATCTTTCTCCAGTAAAATGGCAATGTACGGGAAGTGAGTAAAGTAAAGCCTGCAACCAGTGAGGAGGTGTGTTTCGACCGACTGCCACAGAAATCAAAAGGAAAGCCTTCTATGATGGTACTCTGCACACATCATCTACATATACCACAAAGCAACATTTCATAATGCTTTTGAATTATTCAGGTTAAAAACACTCTGACAAAACTTATGCTTGCTAAACTCTAGAATGTGCTGAAGCTATGTACTTCAGTGGCCTTCTAGGGAAAGACAAGTAACTTTATCAGACCTCTATCTTGTTACCTGCTGGCTTATATTGCAGGCTTTTGTGCAAGTTTCTTCAGTACATGGATTTGCTATAATCACTGTTTTGGCAACTTGTATGTTTAGCATGACCAAGCAAAGGTTCACAGAAAGTTTATATTTATGCCAGCACTTAAATTTTTACTCATGAAATATAAGTCTTTTGCATTCCCAGTTCCATATCACTCTCCTTGGATGACTAATAACTTAAATTTCCGGGAGGCATATCTCACTATGATCTCTAAATTAGAGCTTCATCACTGTAAGCCATTATCCTTTGGTTTGGTTTTCTAAATATGATTTGATTTTTGAAAAGAAGTCAAGATATGCTATAAAAGAAAGATAACCAAAACTTACATTCTTTCCTGAAATATAATAATTCCACCACCCCCACCCCTCCCTTTTTTTTTTTTCTTATAGAACAGAAGCTATAACTTTTGGTTGTCTTTATTTTCACACTCATAGTAGTAAAGAGTATAAACTGCCAAACTAGTAATTTGCTGTTTAGAAATAATATTACTAACCGGTAGAAATTTCCAGTGAATGCTTATAAGTACTCTTTGTGACATATGCAGCCCCACCAACTCTTAAATTTTTAGTGGAAAAATACCACTTGAACTACTGTAGTTAGAGTGAATTAAACGTATTTTTCCTGCAGTTTCCACCCTTCACTGGTCTTTTGGATTTGTCTACTGTACTGCTTACTGAGTGTTATATATTCACTTTCAGAGCATTTTCAGCAGCCACAAGCAATTTCAGAGCACTAGTTGACATGCGGCCGGCAAGCCATGTGTCAGGAACAATGATCTTAAACCTTTGAAGGCAGGCCACATCTTGCTAAATTCTCTCAAGAACCACTGCTGGCAACCTATACCAAAAGAATTAACACCTACTTTAAAACCTGAGTGAAACAGAATGGTTTGTTACCTTGTATTACCTTGTATACACTGAATACTAAGCCAATAATTTCTCATGTCCCTTGCTTCTCTTGTACATTTTTAGAGCCAAAACCAATAAAACTGCCATATGGCTCATATACCAAGTTTATAAAAATATTTTAGCAATTCCTTCTGAAGAAAAAACATTGTGGATGGAATTTGTTTTAGTTCTGAAGTTATTAAGTTCTAAAACAAAAGAAATTTGAAACTGAAAACATGAAGTTGCCAGCCTTGTTTCCTACACTTTGAAAATTTGCTTTATATTGATCAGTTTCTAATACTCTCCAAAACCTGTTTTGGCTCTTTCCTGCAGTGGTTCTTGTAAGGTTTAACGGAGAGCCCATGCTGTAATTTCTCTCCCTATGAGAAATGCTTATGTTCTTGTTTCCTTTTCTTTGGTGAGGTTGTCTCAGTCTGCTGAGTGGATGCAGGCAGCCTGACGTCTCAGAAGCCAGATGGAGGCTGAGCATCCACTGTGCCCTGGCTTTATTAGTACCAAAATCTCATCATATGTCTCTTCACAGCAACTGTGGTGTGGTGGCACTCCCTGGTTTCAGCAGCTATCTGGGGCAGTAACTACCAATTTTTTTTTAAAACATTTTCAAATCTATAACTGAAAAACATGAAGCAGATTCATAATGGACTCTTTAATTTGGCTACTCAAACATTACAGTGAATTGTACAGGTTTTTTTTAAGTGTCATTACTGGTATCACCATTCATACATTTTAAGTGTTTTGCAGTTTTTCCTAATTCTTTGGGAAATACTGTAACTGCCAACCTCTTGTCAGCTCCTGTTGCCCATCCCACTTGCAAAGCATAGTATGTTGTTCTGGTAAAAGTACAGGACTAATTTCCCTAGGATATGCAAATATTTTCCTACAGTCGCTAAATAAAACTATTACTCTAGATCATCAGCACAGATAAAATATGTACAGCCTCACATATAAAACCAAATTATAACTGTGAAAGTATTTTTTGGGTTTACTTTCAGTACTAGCAGGATGTTTTTCCTGAGATCCAGTGCAGAGAAAATACTGATATAGAACTATTTACATCAGCATATAATTGAACAAGAAATGATACAGTAGACTTAAAGTAAGATTTTTATTACTACACACAGAAGTGTTACAGTCAGAAAAGTACTTTCAGAAACTTCTTATATGACCAACAGTCTAATCTTCTTTTCCTTATTGAGGAAATACTAGCAGTCCCTTCAAGTTTCAGTCTATTAGGGAAAGATACATATGTCCATAAACAGATGACAATAACATGCTTAAAGCCTGTTAATTGTGTTAAATTCTTTGTTGCAGTGTCAATGGCTTATGAGAGTGCTATAAAAACCTCTAATAATTGAAGGAGAAATTCTAACTGTAACAACTGTTCAGCAGTGGCAATTTGTGCACTGGGGCATGATCTGGCATGGAATGGTTAACAAATGGTTAAACTGGCTGGAAGCAGGAATGCCAGAGACAGAGCCTCCTTGCAAGGGAGTGAAGTTTCCCTTGGTGATAAGAAACAGCCTCAGCCTTGTCTTGTATCCATCCTGCAATGAGAATGCTCAGGGGCCAACTTGGGCAACAGAGGTGGGCTGAGGGGTGGACCCAGGGCTGAGCTGAGGTGCCCCATGAAACTACTCTCAGGCCGGGTTCTGGTGCAAGTGTATATAAGGAATATGCTTGCGATGCATCTTTGCAGACTCAGTGTAGAATAGTGTATTCGGGTAGGTCTCTGTCCAATGCATTGGTCATTAAATTTTTTCTTTTATATTTAAGCACAAACTTATGTTAAATTCACCTCAAGGGGTACCATAGAAATTCTGTAACATAGTACAAAATATTCATCTAAACAGCATGAACCTGCTTTTTTAACTGAACAGAAGACTAATTTGATTTAGATAAGGATATGCAGAGTTTGAAGAAATAAATTTGTTAATTTCCAAATTCTGAAAAATAAAATCAACAAAATAAAACAACAACAACAAAAAAAACAAAACCAAAAACCAGACCGAAAGAAAAATTTGAAGTAGAAACATACTGTAGAGATTTCTTCAACTTCTTATGACACTTTAATATACATTGAAGAATTAAAATATTTAAGAATATAGGAAGAAGGAGCTGGGGAGAACCTCCCCTAGCTTTTTTCTGCAATGTAACTTTGCTGAAGCTGACTGACATCACTCATGAAGTATTTTCTTTAAAGAATCATCTCCCGATGGAAATCCATCCACTGAAAGTTATTAACCAGGGTAAGCTGAAATGTTATGAAGACGTCAATCCTGTTAACTATGCATAATGGTTAATCAGCAAACTCAATATTTGTATGAAAATCAGACTGTCTTGGAGACTACTGCATCACATTATTTTGACAACTAATTTTAGGATTCCCAGTTGGCAATGTTTATTTCTATAACATCTTCAAAGACTCTTAAGTCAGAATTGATGTGTTCTGCTGTTTCATCAGAAATTGTTATTTTAAGAAATCAGATAGACATCAACATTATGATACCGGGTTTTTGCCATTTCAGTTGAGGAATTCTGTTTGAATCAAAGTCTACAGTCTTTGATTTAGGGTTTAAGTAAATGCTGTGCTTGTTCAGTGACATAACATTTGAGATTTTTAAGAACATGAAAGAGTAAAATATACCTTACGAACACAAGACTGTGTAGCACTAGAGTAGGTTTTCCAGAAAGGCTGTGGGACTTCTATCTTCAGAGATTTTAATAGATCCAGCTAGAAAAAGCCATAAATTACCTACTCATCATTGGCAATAACCTTGTTACAAGTTGGAGGTAGGACAAGGTGACCTCCAGAAATCCCTTCCAAACAGCACTTTTATGGTTCAATGGAAAAAGCGTCAGGGTTTTACTGAGAAGTGTTTATTGGTTGCAAACCTGAATAGAAGAAAATGTATTGGGAAAGCATAGAGATGACATTAAAATATGCTAATATTGAAATGCACTGCAAATAGAACATTCTAGGCTGATTTATTTTAAAACTCAGTAATTGCAGGCCATTTGTCATGTAAGCAAGCAAGTGGAGAATAAGCCCAATGCATTTCAAATGCAGCAGAATTTCTAAAGCTCATCACAGTATATTCATAAAGATTGCTTCCAGTTAACCATAGTAGAGGCTGAACGACTATTACAAATAGTCTCATATATGTATAATTAGTTGCATTCACTCTTGTCCTCCAAGAAACACAAACACTTTTCCATATGCAAGAATAGTAAGTGTGCTCTTTATACACATATACACTCTGAAAATATACATTCATATTAAAAAATGAATTAACGTTCAAAAAGATCTGCTGAAAGTTCTCTAAACTGAAATAATTTCAATTGTCAGTCAAATTCCAAAACTATAAATCTGGCATCGTAGAAGCCAATGGCAAAATTTTCCATCAATAATTCAGCTAGGCCAGGATGACCTTCACTAATAACCCCTAACTATAGGGATCAAATAATATACTGGACTCCTACAGACTTCCAGTAAATATATTTCCAGCACAGGCATCTTAAAGAACATCCTCAAGTGATTTTATTTAACACTTGAAGTCTTATACTGGTTTTGTCTGGGATAGAGTTAAATCTATTCATAACAGCTTGTATGATTTTACGTTCTAGATTTCTGCTGAAAATAGCATTGACAAAACAAGGATGTTTTAGTAATTGCTGAGCAGTGCTTACACAGCATCAAGACCTTTTCTGCTTCTTATGCTGCCCCACCAGAGAGTAGGCTGGGGCTGCACAAGAAGTCGGGAGGGGACACAGCTGGGACATGACCCCAGCTCACTAGAGAAAAATCCCATACCATGTAACACCATGCTCAACAGTATGAGCTGAGGGAAGGAGGAGGAAGGGGGTATGTTTGGAGTGATGGCATTTGTCTTCCCAGTAACCATTACATATGATACAGCCCTGCTTTCCTGGACATGGCTAAACACCTGCCTGCCAGTGGGAAGCAGTGAAAGAATGCATTACTTTGCTTTGCTTATATGCACAGCTTTCGCTTTCCCTATCAAATAGTCTTTATCTCAACCCATGTGTTTTCTCGCTTTTACCCTTCATATTGTCTCCTCCATCCTTCTGGGGGGAGTGACTGAGTGGCTGGGTGGGACTCAGCTGCTGGCTGGGTTTAAACCACAAGAAGTCTGGTCTGAAAAGACCTTTTGGAAAAACAGGCATCATGACCTAAACAACCTGTAAATAAATCTTCAGATTAGGAAAAGCAACCCATTCTGCTTCTCCAAACTTGTCATCTCTGCCCAAATTTATGCTAATGTAGCAATGGGTGAAATTTACAGGGTGTAATTTCTGTTCTGCTGCATTATTTTAAACAACTTTCAAGCTGTTTGGCTCTATTGAGCATACCAATTATAGTAAGTTTAAAATTAGAACTAGTTAAAATTTTCAAAGTGTATGTGTTCACCTTTGGGTTGTTTTTTTCTCTTTTTTACTTATCTTTTAACCTCTGAGGCAGACCTGGATGAAAGAATGACATACGGTTATAGCTAAAATGACAGAGCAGTGAGGACTACCATGGCCCCTTGGAAGGCAGTGGATGTAAGATGAAGACACAGAAGCGCTATAAAGTCATTTTAATTCTTGCCTTCTGTCTCACATTTAAACATATCTGCTTGTCACATTCTGATCCTTCGTATTGATAATATAGAAAGTATAAGAATATATGTAAACTTATATAAAATATACTGCACTAGGAAACATAGCAAAAATTCAAAAAAGGAGAATACTTTGGGAAAGAAAAGACCCAGTAGAGTAGGCAAAAGATACAAAGTCTATCTTAAGCCTTTGCCTAATTTCACACCAAGTCAGACATATGCTCTGCCAAGTATCACCTCTTGTACATAAACCTTATATTTGTTATTTTCATTCCCGCTTTATCAAGTTATTAGACGTTAACACTTAAAAAAAAAAAAAAAAGTTCCGTTAACAATGTTATTACAACAGAAAAACTGTTTTGAGTCTTACTATGACCTTGAATATAACATTTAATGTTTCAATTTTAAGTTAGTCATCCTGGAAAACATGTAGCTGTAAAATACCATTATAATTTTCGTTGACAAACAGAATGCCAGATGCTAAAGTAAGGACAAAGATCAATTCTGAGTGTCCCTGACAGCTCATGTGTGTGTGTCATGCTAGTCTTTAATTATATGCTGTTTCTGCTGAATGAATTTTGCCTTACTTTAGGAAACTTTTGAATAAGTGCCCTAAGTGGGCAGATTTTAAAAAGCACACCACTGCTTCAGATCTTCAAATTCTTTAGTACATCACAAATCTGAATTCTTTGGTTATTTGTAGAATTCTGTAAAATTCATCCACTGATAGATTTTAAATAAATTTGGGGTAACAATCCCCTTCAGACTATGGCAGTAAGTAGCCATAGCTCTGTGGGTATTGATGACTATAGCAACTTCAGGTCTGCACTAGTTTCTGTTATCTCTCCAGTTTAATAGGAGGTTCAGTTGCTTATCAACAATATTCACTCCCTTGCCCTCATACTAAAATTCCTTTCACGTTCATATATTCCTAAGGCAGTAGTGCTCTGAAATACAGGGTAACAAATCCTTCTTTAAAGTTACCAAACTGTATTTAAACAACAGTCCTAGAAGTTCTCTGCTAAGGACTCTGTTAAACAGAATGTACTTGATATCCACAATTATTCTAAAAACACCTCCCCCCCAACACACACCACCCCAAATTTTAAGATATAATATATGCTTCAGTAAAGAAAAATAATCTAGCCTCTTCAGCTCCTGGGTCAATACGTCTCTGAGGCTAACTGCACAAAGCTTGCAAAAATCATCAGAATGACCCCAATTTATTTTTAAAAAGGGTTTTCTTTTCATTCTTGTCATTGTTTTATGAGCAGCATTAATCTAAATTCAGTGTTAGCAAGCTAGAGTAATATGTTCTTTGTCAGATTAAATGAATAATACTTTTATTATAATAGATACTTTCTTTTTTATTTCAATTAAGGTAAATTATGTTTAAATAAAACCCCCAGCTATTCTTTGTACCATATGAGTGAAAAGACACATAATTTAAATTTATACAGGGGTCTTTCATGCTTAGAGCAGTACGGTGCTATTACTAACCAAAAAAAAGAGAAATTTAATTTTTTCTGAAATTCATAAGCTATCAGGAGTTCCTTTAGAAATTATTTTCAGCTGAAAAGTCAAAAAGATCCACAGGGTACATTCAGATTTATACTGTAATATCTCTATAATTCCCACATTAGCGAAGGACTAGAGCAAACCTTTACTTGAAGCAGTTCCATTTACTTTGTTTGCGTATGGTTTTCTGTCTGAATGTGGTTGGGGAATGACACAAATTTCATGAGATACTGTGAAATGTATTAAAACCAAACAATGCAGCACATTTTTCTTGGTTCAGATATGCTACTCTTTGTCATTAGTAATACTTGGGTAATCCTCTCTTCCCATACATGCCCAAAGCTGAATCAAGGATTAAATTCTTAATTCTTGAAACTGAAGCTTTAAGGAAAACATTCTATGCTTTATGTTAAATTTTAATAGTCATACCATTGTCCTAGTCTAAATTTACCTACTGTGTTGCTATGAAAGAGGTTCTCTTGTGATTCAAGAGACAATACTGAAGAAAAGAGCATGATTTAGGAAAACCTTTGGTTTTGTGATTGTTTCACTATATCTGGGAAATGAGAACAAAGATTTTACTGGAATTTTATTTTCTGCAGCTAGTAGTTGTATTTTTGCACGCTCAAATAATTATGTAATTTATAAAATGGAAGGACTATTTTTGTTTAAAATGTTTCAAATTAAGGAATTCTCAAAATTATTTTTATAGATTTGGAAGAGCAGCTTGTGATAAAACAGATCTTTTGAGCTCCACAGAGTCAGGACTCTATTGATAAAGTGGTATAACACATGAATGAATCCTTTAAACAAATTTCACTTAACACGTTCTTAACCTATCTTTTGACTTTTTCCTCACAAATCAATTGCATGGACAAGAGTCTGTTGTACAGAAAAGCATTTATAAACCCATTCAGATAACTAAAATCCACCTCTTAGCCTGCATTACGTTGTGGGTGAAACATCAGAGGATATATCTGAAGATGGAAAAAATTTCTAGACATACACACAAAATAGTTGTCGCTGATCTTTTGTGAGAACAGACGAATCTTTACAGCTGTAATAACAACATTAAAGTTGCTAAACTGTCAGGTGAGATCTAACATAAATTACATCCAACCTGAACAAGCCCAAGTCCACCAGTGTTTGTGCATAGGACTACATAACGTCTCCCTTTAAATGTATCACAAAGTGCTCAACAATGAATACATATTTGAGAAAACATGGAAAAAATTCTGAGTGGTTGCAAAAAAATTAAAATGTAATCACAAGTTAATCACAAGTAAATCTATAGACTGACAATTATCACTAAAAAAGAATGGGAAAAGCCAGTGTTTAAACTTTATATTTTCCACAAACACTACCTTAATCTGCTTAAAATACTTCAAAGCTGTAGAAGAAAGCACAAGCCATTGAGGAAAATAGATCAGCTGGTGTCATGCAAATGCAACCATGCAAAAACAGTAGAAATCAGAATAATGCCAGTTCCCAGCTGGTGAGCTTAAATAGAGTTGGTACCCAGGAAGAATAGGCAGTATAAGAATTGTGAAACACAGGAAGAGGCTTCTAAAGGTATTGGCTCAAGATGCATCATCATTAGAAAAGTTTAAATTTTGGTCTTCACTGAGCTAAATTACTCAGTTGTTTTTGTTTGTGTTTGAAAAATGATTCAGTCAAGAAACTGCAAATGAGATGACTATGGTAATGTTGCGAAAAAACAGAAATAGCCAGGGGTGACAAGGGATTGTTCATTTTATTGAGCTGTTAAGTTGCTTGAAATCTAGTCTAAGAGTCATCATGGAGAACTTTGGCTTATTGGTCTTTCACCTTGGCTGAAATTTGCAAACATAAGTATCAGACTGTAGGGTTACAAGCTGCTGCACATTAAAACATGAGTTAACAGTACAAACATGCCTCATTCCCAGACTCTTTCCTACTTCAGTGGTGTCATGCCACTTTCTGAGATAAAAAGTATCTCAGGCTATTGGTTTATTAAGGTCATCTTCTACCCACAGCAATAGTGGTGACACTTTCAATCTGAATACCTATCTGCATATCTGATCCTGAATATGAAAGCTGTACCACGTGAGGGCTTGGTAAAGAGGTGGAAGGAAGATATTCAGGATTTTGTATCTGAGGTCCTAATGCATGTTACGTGACTCATCTGGGCTCTCTTACCACAATAATCAGCAAAAGTATCAGGAAGTTCATGTATCTTTTACTCTCTAAAATGTCTATAGATAAAAGAAACCAAATAAGATTTCTCAGACTAATATGCTTTTTATCAATGTGCATCACCCAACAGTAATAACCACTGCACACAGATTTGAGACTTCTACTTTTTAAACCAAACCAAGGAAATATCCTTCTGCATAATTTTGAAAGTCAGTGAAATATAGGCTGCTAAATCACACTGAAGCTTCTAGCCCTTGAGCTATTAAATGCTTATTTATATATACATAGCAATTATTTATATCTATGATTATATACTCATGTATTTCTGTGCAAAACCAACATTTTGATTAGCTGGGCCATGGTTTGTGGTAATAGATTTCTTAAATTTTCTTTTAAATATCAAATGCACTGATTTTTTTTGTCCGATGGGTTGCATATATAAAAAACTCAATGTTTTGTTCATCCAGCAGAACATTAACAATAACAGCATGCAAAATGGATATGTGAACTCTCCAAACAATTTATTTCAAAAGACATATTTTTTCTGCTGTAGTCCCACAACATGAAATAAGAATTCTGTTTGTTTTCTCAGCTGTCACTTTCCTACAAGATGAAGAATTCTTGTAATGATTTGTTTTCACCTAAGAACAGCCATAAACTCATGAAGATAATTTTTAATTGAAAATTCATTATATAATTAGTGTTACCTATATTATTCTTGAACTACAAATTCCTTCTGAAAACTCTCTTCTACTAACATACTTCCAAGAAAACATTAATATTAGTGAAAGAGTAAGAGAGATGAAATTTAAATTTTAAAATTATTTAACCTTCCCCCCAGCATCTAGGTTATTAATTTTTTATATATATATATTTATAATTAAAGCTATCCTCATTTGTTTGTTTTCCCCTTACAGTTGCAGTTATAAAAGAGTATATTCCTGATTAAATACACCTGACAACCTTCTAGAAGCTGGCTTGTTAAGGCATGGTAGAACAACTGCTTATCGTATGTATGTATTATCTATTACTGTTAATCTTTCTACCCTATCATTTCCTTTTTTATACTCACGTCGTGTTTGATTTCAACTTATACTTCCAGGCTGGGGGCTACACCTTGCCTCGTCTCATGTTGCACCCAAGCCTACCCACTCTCTTACTGAAGACGACTTTGAAAAATTACCAAGAACAGAAAGCTGAACACTTGACATGGATAATAATTATCACAGCTAAAACCCAAATTACTCCATGTCATGGCTTTAGCTGGGATAGAGTTAATTTTCTTCACTGCAGCTGGCACAGTGCTGTGCTTTGGACTTAGCATGAAAACAATGTTGATAACACAGATGTTTTGGTTGTTGCTGGGCAGTGCTTGTACTAGTCAAGGACTTTTCCAGCTTCCCATGCTCTGCCGGGTGCACAAGAAGCCAGGAGGGGAGGAGGCACAGCTAAAAGAGCTGACTCAAACTGACCAAAGGGATATTCCATATCATGTGACGTCATGCCCAGTAGGTTACCTGGGAGGGGCTGGCGGGGGGAGGGAGGCAGCAATTGGGGCTCGGGGACGGGCAGCATCAGTCGGCGGGTGGTGAGTGGTCGTATCGTTTGTGTTTCTGTTTTTTTTTCCTTTTCCATTTTTATTATATTATCATTATTGTCATTATTATCATAATCACTATTATAATTATTATTTTTATTGTAATTATTAAACTGTTCTTATCTCAACCCACAAGTTCTTTTGATCTTCTGATTCTCTTTCCCATCCCGCAGGGGTGGGGGGAGTGAGCAAGCGGCTGCATGGTGCTTAGTTGCTGACTGAGGCTGAACCACGACACTCTACAATCATAGAAGCAGTCTGTCCACATACAGAACTGTGTTTCCCAAATTTTCCCAACCAAACAGTTGCTCCTCCCTTTTCTCAGACCAACTCTTTACTTGCCATTTTGTCTTCTCTTTGGATGGGTAAGTGGCAGTGTGTCCTGTAACTGGCTTGAATTAATGAGTTTGCTGGCCAACTAGTGCACGTGGCTGCTGCATCTTTCAGGTGATGACAATAGACTCTAACTGGAGGGAAGTAATATTATGAGTTTCTCTTGAATCCACATGCTGACTTCCATAAGACAGGAAAAACTTAATAAAATACCTTCAGTAAGAAATGTTTATTTAGTTATCAAGAAGATGAAAGACTAAACCTTAGTTGCATAGTTGCATAAACCTTACTTCTTTAGGACAGGCTAAGAAGAATACTCCTCTGAGGAGGAATTTTTTGCTTTGTCAGTCGAGATTAAATTAGTAACAAGAGCTTTAAATGTTTTTTGTTTTCATTTTAAATCACCTTAACATGAAAGTGAGTTGCAAAAAGAAGGAACTGAAGAGGGAATTGAAGTAGAGGCCCTCAAGGTACCTGAACAAGTATTAAACTAAATGTCTTTCTCAAGAGTGCAAATTAGCCTGCCAAAACTCTGATAGAATCATTACAGTAAATTATTCACATTGAAGATAATTTTGGCTAGAAGCAGTCACAATGAGCCAAGCCATGCTTTAAATACTTACGCCATCCAACAACAGCATTGCTTTTGCAGGAGTAACCTACTAAAGAACCTCTTTAAAGCTGAGTCAAGTATCCTGCATGATTTAGTCACAGCAGTGGTGTCGTTTGGCAATGCATTTTGCTTTTTTAATCTGTAACTCCTTTACGTCTCACTTTAGACTAACTAAAAGTAAAAAAGTAAATAATTGGTCAATTATATGTTCTTTATTGTATCAATATGAATATTACATCTGTATGGCTTAGTATCCACATTGAAAATGAAGTAATCATGAAAACGAACAACCATGTTTAGTAGTGTTATAAATGCAATATGATGGTACATAAGATTTTACAAGTTACCCTAGCTTTCATGCTGGACCACCTGATTTAATAAGTACACCCAGACTTTCAATTTTTAAAATCTGACCATTTGAAATTTAAAACTAACACTGAAATGAAGTTTCTAACCCATGAAAAGGTGAAGCAACAACATCCAAGTGTTTAAAAATACATTCTTCAACGCTACAAATACTGTTCAGTAATTTTTAATGCTGAAAATCTACTTCAGATTATACTTCCTAATAATCCCATGTTTTCCTACACTTTTTACTTTGATTTTTACCAAGTAAGCACATGACCACTCAGCAAGAGAGTATCTTTTTACCATTATCATATATTTCAGTCATAAACAGCTTTAGAAGTATATGACATACCAAAGTTAATGTATTTTAAGTCTTTAGTCTTCAATAAGTACAACCCAAATGTAAATATTTACAGTATTTTTCACTAGTTATAGATATAGTCATGCTGATATATAGGGCAAGTACTGAAGTCATAAAAACCAGGTTTCAGTCATATTCTACTTGTTGTGGTTTAAGTTGGCAAGCAGCTAAACACCACACAGCTGTTTGCTCACTGCCCCCCTACTTCTGCAGTTGTACAGGGGAGAGAATTGAAAAAAAAAAAAAAAGTTAAATTTATGGGTTGAGATAAAGACAGTTTAATAGGACAGAAAAGGAAGGGGAAAAAGATAATAATGGTAAAAGAATATAGAAGGTAAGTGATTCACAATGCAATTGCTCACCACCCTCCAACTAGTGCCCAGCCAGTTCATGCGCCATGGTTGCCACCTGCCCTGGCCAACTGTCCTGGGTTATATACTGGGCATGACGTCACATGGTATGGATATCCCTTTGGCCAGTTTGGGTCAGTTGTCCTGGCTGTGCCCCCTCCCAGCACCTCTCTGGCAGGGCACGAGAAGCTGAAAAGTCCTTGGCTAGTGTAAGCACTACTTAGCAACCACTACAATACCAGTGTGTTATCAACATTATCCTCATACTGAATCCAAAACACAGCACTATACCAGCTACTAGGAAGAAAATTAACTCTGTCCCAGCTGAAACCAGGACAAACTTTATAGACAGATTCTACTTTAAATTGACAGGTTCCATAAGGCTTCATTAAGCTGAGGTGCCTTTCTGTGAACTGAGTAATAAGCTCCGTACTCCAAGTAAAGGGATCAAAGTGTACTGCAAAGCACCTGGAGACCCATATTTTGCTTGATCGGGACCCTTTTACATGTCACAGCAATGCTGACTTAAGAGAACACAACTTCCACTTTTACTATTTTAGGTTTTACTATTTATGACCCAATGTTTTGAATGCCATCAGCTAGCCTGTGGATGGCTTTTCCTCCTTGTTAGCTTCTATCCCTTTCACCAGTACACCACAAATCTATAAACAACAGCCCAGCAAAAAGCACTTCAATTCTCTATGTCTTAGGGATTCATATGACAATATAAAGACCTAGAATATGCAGAGAAGTGTTGTGGTTTAGCGGCAGCTCAGCCCCACACAGCCGCTCGCTCGCTCCCCCACCGGTAGATGGGGGAGAGAATCAGAAGGGTAACGCTCGTGGGTTGGGATAAGAACAGTTTAATAATTAAAATTAAAAGAAACAACAGTAGAAATGCAATGTAAAGGAGAACAACGAGAGGCGCAAAGCCCCGGGGGAGGGGGGAAGGGAGGGGAGAGGGGGAACGAACCGCCGGAACAAACCGCACGCGCCGCAGCCGCTCGCCGCCCGCCGACCCGACGCCGCGCTGCCTCCGCGCTGCCACTGCCCCCCCTCCATATATTGGTCATGGTGTCACGTGGTATGGAATGAACCTGCCATTGGCCAGTCGGGGTCAGCCGCCCCCACCATGGCCCCGCCCCTCCCAGCCCCCCCCGCCACGCGGCAGAGCGCGGGAAGCTGGAAAGGTAGCCGACCCCCACAGTGAGGAGAATTAACCCCTTCTCAGCCAAAACCAGCACAAGAAGCAAAGTTTATTTGTTGTTTTACTCAACCAGAATGGACATAGAGCAGCTAAAGGACCAATATGGCCTTTACTTTTTAATGTTTTGTACTCATAAACACTGTAAGCTATTTAAGAACGTTTCAGTTAATATTGTGAATAAAGCAATGAATGCTTAACTGAAGTAAACAAAAAAGTATGAAAATCAGGGAACATTTTTTTCTCTGAGTTTTGAAATAAAAACATTAAACAGAGGAAACTTGTTGCTAAAGTAAAAATCAACATTGACTTAGGAACCCCTAGAGTTTCAGTGTTTACTTTTAGACACAAGTATCGTATAGTCTTTGCTTGACCTTGATCAGCTTTGTTTGGGCATTTTTGTTCGTTACATTCAGATGACATTGTCAGTCCTTTCCAGACCATATGATTTATTTCCATTAGTGATACTTTGCTAGGCATAAAGCCTAGTACTTGCTGTTATTTGAAACAAAACATGCAATTCAGCATGACGACATCATAGCAAAATGAAATAAAGACCACTTCTGTAATGTATTTGAAAGCAATAATAATAAACTCCCAAGCTTTCTAAATAGGCACTACAGAGAAAGTTTTTCAATAAATAACAATACCAATCATTTGAGAAAAATGAGGGGCCAGAAGGATAAGAACAAGAATGTAAGTTTATTTGAGAAAGACTTAAAAAAAAAATAAAATGAAGAAAAAGAAAAAGGGAGAGTGAAACAGCATGGCACTAAATGAAGTAATGGCTAGCAGAGCCAGAAGCACCTTGTAAATAATAGATCTTTGAAACATTGATAGCTATTTAAAAATCAGTCTGTAAGAAACTGACACTAAATAAATGAATGCTTTTTCTAAGCAGTATAACCAAGACTAACATTCAGAATTGAACAAAATGTGGAGTTTAGATACATTTTCAGGTTACCTAGCAGTCTTAATAAATGAAGGGTAACATAACAGTATGAAAGGATTATGAATAAAAACTGTTGCTATCAGACACTCAAATAACAGCCAAAACAAAACCTGAAGTTGTAGGAAACCGAAAAGGGCTGGAGAGGAAAAAAATCAGATACTACAGAATTTCTCATGGCCACCAGAAACAAGTGCAAACAGAAACAGATACCTGAGAGTTTTATTCGGAGGGCATCACTTTAGTTGGCATCCCATGCTCAGAAAGAGGCAGAAAAACAGCCATCTAAGCAGCTCTTTCCCAAATAATTTTTTTAGACTGTCTATAGATATAATAATAATCTGCAGCTTGGTGTCTGCAGACCCCTAGAAGTCTGTGGGCTACTTCCAGTTGTTAGTTTTCCTTGGCAAAGGCTGCATAAAAACCAACTGGGTACTCCTTTTGCATACTAATTTTTGCTGGTGTGGGTGGTAGATGGTAGTCAAACAAAACATCAACATTTTACCCCCTGGTATTTTTTTGCTTTGATTTCTACCCCTTCTTATTTTTTATTGCAAGTTTTTACAGATGTAAACTCTTACATGAGTTATTTTCCGAGTGATGATTCTATACCTTTTTCCAACACCATGAAAAAGAGGTGCTCCCCAGAGTAAGTGTTATTCTGAAATGCTTTTTACATCAGTTTGAATTACTCATAGCTTTGATGAAAGAATTGGAATCTTTTAGTATTCTTTACAGTGTAGTACACAATTCAAGAAGTTCATAGCTGTGTAAGTTAGCTTAACCATAGTTCACTTTGTGCCAGAATAATTACACATGAAAAAGAAAATGCTGATGATACACTAAGTTAGAGAAAAAAGCAAACTAACATGTTATTGTATTAAGATTTACTGTAAAAAAACCCATGCAAATTCCAAACCTCAATTTAGAAAATACTAGAGAGAAAGGTGCATGCTTCTGTAGGCATGTAGCATGGTAGACTACTTGGATAGGTATTGTTTAAATGCTTAACAAATTTTGGTACTGTGCCATTCCTGAACTCTCATTTGGTATTGCCCATCCTTGCATGGTGAGGTGCTGGGAGTGACAAGAATATCACCGCCATTTTGCATGGTCAAATACAGTTTCACCTCACTTAACTAGGGTCAGTTACCATGTGGTGAACAACTTGAGTCCCTGTCATACTGGAACGTATTCAGGCCTGCGATCTGTCTTGTTGCTGACCTCTTAAGTCTCACAGTGTTCAGATTGCTGAAATATAACCTGGAAACTATGTATGGGCAAGAACGACTTTTGTTAGTATGCTGTTTATTAACAAAATCATGGTTATGGCTGGGACTTCAAATATTACCACACACAATTAAAAGAATCCATGCATAATACATGAAAAAAATGTGCTAATCTGAGGAATAAATTGACTTAGGGATTTATGAAGCTTGATGGATTGTGCCATTCTGCCAGTGATGCCTTCAAATGAGTTAGTGATTCTAGCTGTATTATTCCTTATGTAAAGTGGTGGGTTTGTATGCAGAAAACATGAGAAAACACTAGAATAGATAGAAGCACTGAAACCCAAATATAATACTCTCTTTCAACATAATCTCACTGACCAGATCAACAAAAATAGTTTTGTATTATATTTCTTTCATTACAAAGTATGCTAGCAAAATTCAGCCAAAGATACAATGGGAAATGTGGCTGCTGTAGAGTAGCCAGGCTGAACAAAAAGAACAATTCTTCCTCCTTTAACATTTATACAGATTACTAGAAAACCAAGATGACTTTCCATTCCTTTGTAGTTTATGAAATCTTTAGGTCCTCAGATCCTTGGTAAGGCTGTAATGAAGTTTCAGTGTTAAGAGTTCATGTCACAGTTGAAGAAACATCAAAAATACATGAGCTATAAAGAGAACTTTTAAATCAAAGTAAGCATCATTGGAACAGTTGTATCATATTGCTGACATTTACAGTCAACATCATGAAGTAGAAAAATCTAAACAAGAAAACCAAAACAAAATAACTAAAATGGAAATTAGCTGGTGGCTATGCTTAGGCAATCTATACAAGTATTGCTGAGTATTTTTAATGACAACTACATGACCAATAAAATAGTTTACTCAGCCGTACTGAATAAATTCTTCATTAATTACAGAAATGTAATCCTACCCGCTCAAGATTGATCCTGCTTCTTGTGATTTGGTGTTGGATATGTATATCTGTATTCCTGTGTTTTTCATATTTCCCCATTTTCCTTAGCCATTGAATAAAAACACATATATATTAACAAAAGCTACTAAGCAATATAGTAATAAAATATATGCTCTTTGTTCCGATTGCATTTTGCAGTTGTTAGACACTCTGTAACTTAATTAATGTTTTGTAACTACCCCTTAGGAATCAGCCTCCAGGTTTTTGCTGTTTTCCCTGCATGTAATCCAGCTGGCATATTTCAGTAGAATGTGTCAGGGAAATTGCAGTATTTATGCTAAGGATAGTTGTAGTAAATTAATCTTTCACCTTCCTTCCATCTCAGATTTCAAATTCCCTCTTTCTTTTGGTCTATTCCACAAAACCCTCCCTCCTGCTTGAAATCTTTGAATTATGGCAAATTCATTATCCCTACAACTCCCACCTGACAGAGCGCAAAATACAAGAAGGCAGTTTTTTCTCTTGACGATAACTCGTTCTCTATACCTAGTATATACAACAAAAGGGAAGCAATCTCTGCAGTTCAATAGCATAAATTTGTAACAAGCAGGAGGTAGATTAACAATACAGAAATGGACGTGTCTTTCACTAATGCAGTATAATTCAGCATCAATTATCAAAAGACCCAAAATTAATCCACAAAACAATAAGCAATTGCAATGGAATATAGATTTTAGGAATGACATTAAATTGCCATATTAAAAATCTATTTCTGCACAGATTATTGCCTTAGAAATAAGTTATAATGTTTATTTTTAAAATCTGACGTTTTTCATAGACATACCGACTTAACTGTATGTTAGAGTAGAACTGTGATGCTTTCTATTTATGCACTGTATTGAATGTACAGAGGAAGAATGGAATATATGAATAAATAACTGTGCACTGTATTTTGGAAAAGCTTTATTAAGGCACTTAACATTGTTCTTGAAACCATGTAGTCAGTTTTATTCTCTGTATGTCAATCTACCTTACCAATCACAGATAAGAAGTTCATTGGTGGACTTCAAATAAGAAATTAAGATTTCTCTTGCATGAAATAGAATTAGTGCTTCTTAAAAAAAAATCAGAACTTTGTCAAACTGATTTTTTTCTGGTTCTAATATACAACACAACTGTTGGAATGAAATTAATTTATCATAAAGTGTCCCTCATAGGGATTCAAATAGTTCCACTCTATCAAACCATTCCAAATTACTCTACATTAAGGTTCTTTGGAAAAGAGGCTAAAACATGAAGGAGGGTGTGGGCAGGAAGAATTTGCATCTTAAAAGTATTGTCACTCATCAGCTATCTCTTACCTTCCATTTGGAGAGTAAAAAAGCCACTCAGGAAGAGGTGACTCTTTATAGCTGTGTCTGTAGTAAATCTCTTCTTGAAATAAGGTATGCACGTACAAAGGAAATATCAAATATAGACATTAAGAGCTACTACAGACAGATGAGTAAGGGATGGTAGCTCTTAGTATTAACTAAATTTATGCCTAATAATGTGCAGTTAAAAATCTAGTTTTGGGTTGTTATGGCTGATGCACAATGCTTGAAAAATTTCTTAGGATTCTGAACAACTAGTAAAAATCCTTGTTGTCCGTTTTTATTGTGTTACAGCACAACTTGTTTACAGATGCAGTTTATTTGCAAGACATGCTTTCATTAAGATTTTGAAGAAATTTCACATAAAATTTCCCCAAAACATTGTGGAGAGCACAGAATAACAGTCATATTGTAAGAAATCTGTTTTTCAAAGTGGATTCAGAGAAAGCATTTGCAACTTCTGCTGTATCCAAATCTCTACTGTTCTCTTAAAATGAAAAAAAAGGTCAGACACATTCCATAATTTCATTCTATTTTCCTCCCATTGAAGACACTAGTGCCATGCATGAGCAAATACCAATGCATTTTTGCTACTGAATTACAAAACCAGGGAGATTTATTTATGACTATTACACTTAATATTAAAAACTTGTAAAAAAAATCACAGTTGCAATACTAATACTATCCAAATTCACGGTCATTCCAGTGACTAATGGAACATTGCTACAACCAGAACCATATTTTTTTCGTTCAAGTCCCAATTTGTAGATACCTGTACTGTCTTCAGGAAAAAAACCAAAAACATTGAGTGGACCTTGCAGAATATTCACTCAGAAATAAATTTTTATTTGAAAAATTTGCATTGAAAAGTGGATTCTATAGGTCATTGAAACAGAATACAAACACACCAAATTATTCTTATATCCACTTTAAGGTGATTTTAATAAGACTGAAGTTTAAAAAAACATGTCAGTTATTGTAATGAATAGTTTTCGACCTATTTATAAGGTGGATTTTATCCAATACAAAACCCCCCTCAAATCCAAAATAACAAGCATTTTTGTAGTAGAAATGTGTTCATGAACAGATCACAAGCAGCAAAAAAAGCTCTATTTTGTGAACCAATTGCCTGCTCTAAATAGGTCAGCCAGATCTGGTCATAAGTCCCAGCAGCTGTTCCCTACTGTTTGAATGAAAACCATGATGTTCTCAATCTAGGCCTAAATGATGTCTGACTTCAGGACTATAGCAATCAAGCTAGACTTTCACATATGTGCAATACTTATCAGTACCGTTTAAAAAAACTCAGTGTCTAAGCCAATCTATCCTTGAATGTCTGGAGTTATTTGTAGGGCAGGCAAACACTCAGGTATCAACGTACCAGTATGCTATGCTCAATGTTACTAGCAAACATAAAAGATCAACTAGAAAAGTAACTATGTATTTAATACTAGTGAAAAGCTGGGGATAAGCTATGGTAATAACAAAGTACTCAAGCAACAGGCATTTCAGAAGGCCAATTATTATGATTGATGATCTTGATATTTAATTATAGAATGATGTATAAAAACTACTTTTATTTCTTACTATAGTTTTTCCCACTACCCCTGTGTTGAAGTTTACTAACACCATCTTTCCCACACTCATGTGAATGGATTAGACAGAGCTATTTATTATCACTTTAGCATAATCAGCAAGGTCAGTTTAGACCTGCATTTCCTCCAGGGATTCACTTTGTCTAAACATATGGCTTTTTGTTCTGGATTTGAGGTTATTGCTCGTAACCAGTCTGCCACACTGGACTGCAATTCTGAATTTATTGTATGCCCTCAAGAAAAGATTTTTGTTTTCCAAGGGTCACTGCTGTTGTTAAGCCACAACAGACAAGAAAAGGGTAGCATTATCTGTTAAACAGACATGATGATTTGGATTGACATCACTCTGTAGTTATAAAATACATAATTTACTTTATGTAAGCAGCTTTTATTGTTATGAAAGCAAAAGAGGCCAACAATGACAGGCACTGAAGTGGATACAGAAAACTCCAAAGCTTCAAGGTATAATAGTATTTGTGCAAAGCTACTTGGTAGAAGTTATCTTTAATTCATTGTCCTGCAAGTTGGCTGTGTTAACAATTAAGACTAAATAACTTTCTCTCCAAGACAGAAAAAAGGTTAGTAAGATACATCAATATATTTTTAAATATTTGCTTGTTTAATAAAGCTACAGTTTGTATAACTATTTCTGTAATGAGGGGAAAATCAATTAAGTTATACATATTATGAAAGAGTTCTTCCACATACTGATCAGGCTTACAAAAAAAGTCCAAAGTCAAACCCCAGATATTTTAGTTGTATGGGTGACTTTAGCTGTTAAATTTCTAACATAAACTTGTACTCAGTAAGATATGGGTCTGTAACTACATGCATGAATGTTGCCACTGGTTTAACAGAATGAGAAAGCAAACCATTTTCAGCCAAATAAAGATTACTCATGGGGTTGGAGTATGGCACAAGACCATAAAGATAATTTCCCTCCACCCCCACCCCCATCTTCCTCTCCAGATTACAGCCTTGTACCCTTGCCTTGTAAAGGTATAGTATTTTATGAGTGAAGAATCAACTTTTATTGGCAATATCAAAAATAGCAGAGAATCCACCATTATATTTGCCCTGTATCAAAAGCTGACTTTCCTGAACTGTGAACTGGAAGATGCTCTGATTAAAATGCATGACTGTTTTAGACAAAGCTTCTATGCCATGCAGACAAGTTAATAAAGATGCAGGATAGCAGAAGTTTCACATAACCTGTACACAGACACAAAATTCACATCTAAGTAGCATTTATCATTCTGCAACCTTTAGACAACACCTCCAGCAAACTTGAGGTAAAACAGATACAGATCACTCCGTTATACTAGCCAAAAGTGGCAGCAGAAGTAAGAACAATATCAGAGTGCTTTTCTGATGACAACTGGTTGTTTCCCTAAACACAGATGCATTTTATCAACTGACACTGCGATACTCTTGTGCTCCAGCCAGCCATTAATTCTGCCTTGTTTTTTCTTGCAGAATTTTTTCCTCTGGACAGAGTTAGTTGCAGTCTTCACAGACAGTCTGTTTCAATGAAACTGTAAAACAATTAAAAGTTTCCAGCAAGGCATACACCAAAATACTGTGTTTAAATTTTATTTCACAAATAATTTTATTTTACTAATATTATTAAATATATAATATTTTGTACAGGATGTCTCTGTGGAAATGAAATGGTGAGATGCCTCACCATACCATGCACCTAACCTCACTTCTATTTTCTGTCTGCTTAATGTATTAATACAGTACTACTAAAGTCCTTAAATTAACAGACTAAAGCAAATCCAACAAGCACACAATTCAGCAGTTTTATTCAAATATACTCAACATGAAACTGAACTAACAACTTTACATTATAAATCTATCCTAAAACATAGTGTCTTCAGTATTGCTCCTTAACTGAGAGAATTCTGCCAGTATTGTTTTCTGCACTGTTTGTTTTATTATGAGCAAAGAATAAAATCAAGCTTAAATGCACCCCAAATACTCATTGCTAACTTGCAACTTAGGAGTAGCATGAAAATAAAATTCCACCCATGGATGAAAAATAGAGTGTGGCTTCTGATAACACTTGGCACTTGCAGAACACAGAAGTGTACAAACATTAATTCATAACTGTCCTACAAGCTTAGTTCAGCAGAGCGAAGGTTCAATATCAAGATATCTTTCCTTACATTAGTTTCTGTGTGCTTACATATTTTCCTGTCAATCTCCAGCACTGTTTTGCAAGACCTTAAAAATAAACTTATTTCGTGAGAAGATAATTAACTTATGGAAATTCTCTTGAATGTAACTTGAGAGTCGTTTGTGAGAAAATATACTTCAAAGACACCATGTCTTGACTTACTAAGTGTTTAATGATGAGTTTTAAAATAAGAATTGGAAGTAGTTTCAGGCAGGAAAGAAGAGTCAGTGTATTATAGTAATAGAACATTGAAGGCATTATTGTTTTCTAACGTCTGTCTCTCGCTTTGCCCCATATCTGTGATTTTTATTCTACCTCTTTGCTTCTTCCCCCAACTCTTTCCCTTTTTGCATGCTTGTTTTGTGAGTTGTCACTGAAGGCTGAAATAGATTTATATTGTCAACCCAAGGACATTTCTCTCGGTCTGAAGTGTAAGCACTGCTGAAACAGTTGAAGGTTAGAGGAAAACCCAACAACCAAACAAATGCATATACATGATTTTTTACAATCTGTTGAATCCAGTTGTACATTTGAAAGCTGTGTTGATTTGCAGCATTTACAGAGATCCAAGCTAGTTCTCATGGGAAGGGATTGATACAGCTGGCAATGATAAAATGAATGACACTTGAATTTTTCAGGGATGTGAAGCGTGAGTTTAGTGGTTTGGAAAGCCTTGGATAAATGGTCAAAAAAAGAATATACACAGCTATATGGAAAAGTTTCCTCCATTTTACCTTCCAGTGTTCATTAGACTTGTACTGGAAAAAACAATATTCTTGTGCATTTAGTCTTTGGCTTTCCAAAACTGTTAACAAGGATAACCAAAAATGTTGTGCTGACATCCATTAATTCTGGAAAGAACTCTACTGTGATTTTTCTCCTTTCTACAAACCAGTGAGGAATTTAGCAAATACTAGGATGTAATACATTCAACCAAAATTGAACAATGAACAAATTAATGTCTTCTGATGATCTTCACTACTCTAGTGGAAGATGTATAGGGCTGCTATTTTTTATACATATTCTAAATAGCTTTTGAAACAAAGCAAGCACTGCGTTCACATATTCTTATATGGCCTTTACACCCCTCTGCATATTTTAAACAGGCAATACAAGAATACATGGAAAAAGAACCAGTTAATTTCTCACCCCATAAAGTAACCAGCCATTAGTTCATTGCATGTAAATAAAATGTCTGAGAAGGAGTGGAGGGAAAAAATCAGCTTATTCTATATGTATGTACAAAAATGCCATTGTGTGATCACAGAAAACGCACCAGGAGAAACAAAAAAAGCTACATGATGTAGCTTTTTACTAATAGCATTTTGAAACATTTAGTGTCAGAAATCCTGACAAACCTGAAAAGAAAAGCAAAGAGAACAACAGAATATCAGCTGACCTCTATTTGAATGTGTATGTATACACATGCACACATGTACACACTAGTATGTAATAATATGCTCAGAGGCCAATCTTAGCTCAATTGTATACTGATTAGTTACAAACAGCTCATGGCGTCAATTCCAGCTGCCATGCATCTATGGCAACAAGCAGAATTAATGGTGACCTAAACAGATAAAACACATCTATAGCAGGATCAAGAAATGCCATAAGTTTTATATCACCAAGACTAGATTTGCATTGCAAGACTGAGCTACAGTTACAAAACTGTGGCCATGCCAAAAAAAAAATAAAAATAGGGAAGTGACAATATAGTGACAGTTTATGCATTTGTTGCGAAATAAAATTATTTGCCATCCCTCAATGATGGCATTCGAAAAGAAAGGGCTTGCAACAAGCCCAAAATGGAAGTCAAATCTTATTGCATTTGCTTTACTAAGCTGAGCAAGAAGTTATGCAGGAAGAAGGCACAAGTGGAGGTAACAGCAACAAGGGAAACAATGAACGCTAAGCTGTTTTGTCATTAGCATAAAAACATTTATAGGAACAAATCCTGGTCAGGTCTGTTTCTAAGTCTTAAAATATTTTTTTATAGAGAACACACATATTACATTACCTGTCTTGAATTTAGATACTTTCTTTTGGGTTGGTTTTTGGGGGGGGTGTGATTTTTTTTGTTATTTTGTTGGGTTTTTTTAATTATTATGGATTCGTGGCTTCAGGTTATAAGTCATGAAAAGACTCTAAGGCATTTGAACAGACAAATGTGTCATGAGGTCTGGAGATACAGTGCCCATTTTTTATAAGAGAGTAGAAGGCAATAATTCAGTAGAATTTCTGAGGACAGAAAATTCAATAGAATCAGTAGCATAATTAAAAGAACTCAGGAAAAAATACAAAAACATGCAACTCAATCTAACTAGAAACACAAATAAATATTTTTATTTTTAAAATTGTAAACAACCAAGTACAATAGCAAAATATAGTTCTTTAAACATGTCAGAGTATTCAATAGATATTTTAAATTTTATTTATTTACTTTTAAATAAAGTGAAAATCTGAATTATGAGAGAATGGGAACATAGTTTCTTTACCAAGGAAGAGGATAGTAATAAAGTAAAAAACATAACTGCTTTCTGGCCCTCCAGTCTAGCTATTTAAATAAGTCTTTAACAAAGAAAATTACAGGACCCTGAAGGAGTGCTAACACAGCATCCTTGTTTAGGAAGGATAACCTTGTAACTAACCTTATGCCAGTTAATCTGACATTCCCTATGAAGCGTGGGCAAAAAGGCAGATGAAGGAAGGATGACAGACAGTTGTTTCAGGATTCAACCAAAGGCTTCACAGCCAAAGAAGCTGCAAATTTCAATGTACAAACATAGAAAACAAGTTTGCCATACAAATGCAATACCACCCCCTGGGTACAAAATAAGGTAAGATACTCTAGTTAATTTACCTAGAATTTTTCAATATCTCACCGTAAAAATCTAGTTTTAAAGAAATTGCTAGTGAGAGAGCTGTTCTTTAGTCAACAAGGGGATTTCAGTATTTGAACTGGGGAAGACAGCTCTCATGTGATTGCAAGGTGAAACAACATTTCTCATATAATTGGAAGAGCACACCAGTGTGTGGAAATATCTCAGACATAACCAGATTAGTGTTTGCCAACAGTGCTTCAGAGCATGAGAAAATACCTATTTAGATCTGCAATAAAAAATAGCTCTCTGTGTTCCCTGCAGCAGTGATATACTAGTTTTCTATTATGATTGAAATTCTCATGTTAAATTTGATTGTTGCTCTTTCTAATACAATTTTCCTGCAGCAACAATGACCTAAGTCAGATGTTGCAAAAGAACTTGAAAGTAAGCTGACTGACTGCAATTAGGAATAATCAGCTCATAGAGAAAGTCAATTTCTATACGTTGCCAGTGAGAGGTGTCTTTATTCCCAGACATGCAGCAGATGAAAAGCTGAGGCAGAAAACCAGACAAACTCGTACCACAGAATCATAGAATGTCCTGAGTTGGAAGGGACCCACAAGGATCATCAAGTCCAACTCCTAACTTCAGAATATATATTCCCTAGCAGAATGCTCACATTGCCTAACTGAGGGCTCAGCTCACTTTAAGCCAACACGTGTGTGAATCACAGACCCTTTTCCTTGAACTCTGTCTGTGCATTCCCATATGGTTGTGTATGCCAGCAGTGGTATTCATGCACCCAAACAATGAGCTAGATTTGAGGACTAATTTGGGTGAAAGGTTTCTTTTTTCTTTTATCACCTTAGGTTGTAAACAAATCAATTCCCTATCAAGCTTACCCAGCAGCTGCATGAGCTCGTTTCAGTGGCAACATACAATTACGTCAGTATAAAGAAACTGTGGAACCTCAGAGGTCTAATCCCTCTTTGGAACTGAAGAAAAGGAACAGCAATTAAGAGCTGCCCTCTCTCTATCGACTATGATATAAAAAAATAGCCTAGGCTGCTAAAATGCATGCCCTCTCATAGACTGCATGAATGAATCTCACTGTCCATGTAAACATTACTACCTCGCTTGTTTGGACTCTAATGCTTGGCTTTAAAAAAGGTAAGTATTGGTCGCACCACTATTTAGTTTAAAAGTGCATTTCCACTAATTAAAAAAAATCCTTCCAATTTATTTGGATGGCATCTTCTTTTTTAATTATAAGAATGAGTCAACAGGACTGCAAAGTTTGCAGGTGTGTATTACCCTGTAAAAAATTGGAGGGACTAACATTCTTTGTTCAGTAATGAAACTGTAATTGTGGTATGGGGGTAACTTTTTAAAAGCCCTGTTTCTTCTCTCCTACTCACCAATTTTGTCAAAAAAGCTGGCACAGGTTTTCCCAATTTATCTTAGAATCATAGAATAGTTTAGATTGGAAGGGACCTTTGGAGGTCATCTAGTCCAAGCCCCCTGCAGCGAGTAGGGACATCTTCAACTAGACCAGGTTGCTCAGAGCCCCATCAAAACTGACCTTGAATGTTTCCAGGGATGGGACATCTACCACCTCTCTGAGCAACCTGTTCCAGTGTTTCACCACACTCGTAAAATATTTTTTCCTTATATCCAGTCTAAATCTACCCTCCTTTAGTTTAAAGCCATTACCCTTGTCCTGTCACAACAGGGCTTGCTAAAGAGATTGTCCCCATTTTCCTATAGTCCCCCTTTAAGCACTGAAAGGCTGCAATAAGGTTTCCTGACAGCCTTCTCTTCTCCAGGCTGAAAAACCCCAACTCTCTCAGCCTGTCCTCGTAGCACAGGTGCTCCGGCCCTCGGATCATTTTTGTGGCCTCCTCTGGACCCACTCCAACAGCTCCATTTCCTTCCTGTGTTGAGGGCTCCAGACCTGGATGAAGGGCTCCAGGTGGGGTCTCACCAGAGCAGAGTGGAGGGGCAGAATCACCTTCCTCAACCTGCTGGCTGCGTTCTTTTGGTGCAGCCCAAGATATGGTTGGTCTTGTGGGCTGCAAGCCCATGTCCAGCTTTTCGTTCACCAGTACCCGCAAGTCCTTCTCTGCAGGTCTGCTCTCAATCTCTTTATCCCGCAGCCTGTATTGATATCGGGGACTGCCCCAACCCATGTGCAGGACCTTGCACGTGGCCTTGCTGAACCTCATGAGGTTCTCACAGGCCCACCTCTCTAGCTTGTCCAGGTCTCTCTGGAAGACATCCCATCCTTCTGGTGTGTCAACTGCACCGCTCAGCTTGGTGTCATCTGCTGCGGGTGCACTCGATCCCACTGTCTATGTCATTGATGAAGACATTAAATAGTACCATTCCCAGTACGGACCCCTGAGGGACTCCATTTGTCACTGATCTCCATCTGGACATTGAGCCATTGATGACTACCCTCTGGATGCAACCATCCAGCCAGTTCCTTACCCACTGAACAGTCCACTCATCAAATCCATATCCTTCCAGTTTAGAAAGAAGGATGCTGTGAGAGACTGCATCAAAGGCCTTGCAGAAGTCCAGATAACTGACGTCCATAGTTCTTCCCTTGTCCACTGATGTAGTCACTCAATCATAGAAGGCCATGAGGTTGGTCAGACAGGACTTGCCCTTGGTGCAGCCATGCTGGCTGCCTCGATCACCTCCCTGTCCTTCATGTGCCTTAGTATAGCTTCTAGCAGGATCTGTTCTACTATCTTCCCCAGCACAGAGGTGAGGCTGACAGGTCCGTAGTGTCCCAGCTCCTCCTTTCTACCCTTTTTAAAGATGGGCACAATGTTTCCCTTCTTCCAGTCCCCAGGGACTTCACCTGACTGCCATGACTTTTCAAATATCATGGAGAGTGGCTTAGCAACTTAGCAGCCAATTCCCTCAAGACTCTGGGATGCCTCTCATCAAGTACCATAGACTTTTGTATATCCAGGTTCCTCAGGAGGTCATGAACCAGATCTTCCTGTACAGTGGGAGGCACTTTATCTTCTCTTTATAAGACTAAGTTAATCTGATTTAATAATTTTTATTTCCTCTGACAAAACATATAACCATTTTTTGTACTGCATCCAAGAATTTTCAGATTATTTTATCAGTCATTCTTTACCTTATATGCAAAGATAATTCTCCCAATCTTCCTCCTTTTCTTCCTTCAATCTTTGCCTAACAGCCCTACAATTTTCTTGTAAGACAGGCCTTCTAGAGACAACTCACTGTAAAGGACATTCTGGTACTCTTTTAACTTTTCCAAATTTTTTAACTGTTGTGACAAAGAGTGGTTTGGCATTACTCTGACTTGCAAAAACCAGGAAAGACAAGTACCATAGCATCCTTACAATTAAATTTTTCAGTCCGTTTGTAAGAGACACTTCAAAATAGGAATTTTTTTTTTTTAAAGTAACTTGACCTTGAAGTAGCTCAGTCGTAACAAAGGAATCCCATTGCCAGACATCATTATTTTCACTTGGCACCTTCTGAAGATCAGAAAGCCTGAAAGGTATAGTTATTCCTTATGCCTAGCTTGTAAATACTTCTTTGTATACACACCCAGCTCCCAGGTCACTCAGCTCCACGGTATTTATTCTGCTCTTTGACAGTTAATAGAAGTTAGCCTTAATTAATTCTTTTTGCAGATGTTGTTGTCATGCACAGGAGAAGCATTTAAAACAAAGGAGACAGAATACAACAGCTTCCCATCAAGGGCACCTGTGTCGTAACAGCTGGCTTAGTTCTCATGTTGCTATCCATGTCTTTTTCCACCTGATCAAAAGAGGGTGTTAGCTCAGTACTGAATAAATCCCTACTGACCTTGTAATATTACTTTCTTTTCTCTTTCAGAGGTTATGAATCCCTGTCATAGGACTACTTTGACCTAGGTTAAGAGTTTTCCACTAGCTAGATCCTTTCTTCTATCCCAGACTAATCTGGAGAACAGGTCTAAGTAATATGCAAACTGGTGCACAGAGAACAATCTGTTTCAACCTGACATGAAAAACTTCTGAAATAAAAAGAAATAAGGAACAGTTAGATATACAAACAGCACTTTTTACTAGCAGCAGCACTAAACTAGGACAAAACTACTGTTAGACTATATCCTCATTTCAGAGAGTACCTTAATTCAGTCGGCCTTTACTTTAAAATTATTGTTAAATACTGCAATAAGTCTTATTCATCTTCAAGCGCCAAAATTCATGAGGCAAGACAAAGTATATCCCTTAGGCAGGAAATTTTTTTTTTTTGTTTTTGGCTAACATTGAATACTAGAGCAGAAAACAGAGTCTAAAGTTGACAAATATGTAACTACCCATCTTTGCAGCTCTAGTGATACTTTCTCCTGTTTTTCAGGACCAAAGTAAAGTCTAAAGATAGGTTTTATTTGAAAAAATACATTAAATACAGGTCCATTGGGTTTTAAATAATTCATAAAGTAAATAATCCCTGAAACCACCACACACTGTGTCATAAATTCAGCTTCTACACCTAGGAAGTCCCAAGACCACCCAAAAGGCAATCCCTCAAAGCTGTGGCTTGCTAGACTATTAAAGTCCAGAAAGCAGTAAAAAAAAAAAACAACCAAACAAACAAACAAAAAACCACCACCAAAAACTGAAATCTTAATTCTCTTCTAGAATATGTTATATGAAAAACCACAAGTACCAATCTGAGTAGGCCTCTTGTGAAATAGTTTTTTCAATAGGACAAAATATCTCTGGTGTTTTCCATTTTCAACAGTATGCCTTGGATCAATCTTTTCCCTCAAGGTTACATAGGATGTGAAATTGAATTAGCTATGACTATTAGGAGATAATCTGGCAAGACCATCCTTTTTGGGAGAATACAAAACAGCTTTCCCTACCCAAATAAAAGGGGAAAATGAATGATAGATTAAACAGTGACTGTTTGTTGTAGATTAAAGCCCTACTAAACTGACAGACATAAGTGTATGAGAGTTTTCAATCAGGATATAAATAGACCAGGAAGCCCAAGAGAAGAGATTGGGAGTCATATAGTTGTGTTGTCTCTTCAGTCTGTTTTGTCTCTTCAGAATTCTCTGCAGTCCCTCTATATCCTCCCTAGAACATGATGGACAAAATGCCAAATCATATCCTGAATGTTAGCCACATATATCATAGAAGCAAAACAATAATCAGCTATTTCCTGAAGAAACAAGAATAAATACAAGGTATAAGCAGTACTAACACTGTAGATCAAACATTCCTAAAAAAAATCTTCCCCAACCGTGCTTCAACTTTCAGTGAAAAAGCCATGTAGTGTATTTGCTTAAAGACATTCTTAGTGATGCCTCAAATACTTGATTATGAATTGTGTGCTAACTCTAATATATGATGTCTTATTTAGATACATTTGAATATCACCCTTCAGACAGTCTTTTGATCAAAGATTCACCCAGTTTAACACACTACCAAGCTGAAAGAGTATCAACAAGCCTTAGCTGATCACTAATTACCTTATCCAGAACTTTGAGAAGACATGCAGAAACTAAATAGTTTCTGATTTACTGCAGAAAGTCACACATGAGCTGTCTTCTGAAGCAGTAGGAGAAGAAAGAGACAGCATCTGGATAAAGGGAAAGAACAAAGTGTTTATTTCAGAAAAGAAGCTCTTGGACACATACATCCACTTGCACAGTGTATAGTCCCTTAGATTTGCACATTAGCCACTCATTGTTTGGTGAATATAACTGACATAGTTCATATAACAATCTGCTTCAAGGTCAGATTTCTAATTCCATTGCTCTTTTCTGCTGAATGATATCTTATTTTACAGAAAATCCTATTCCAGAAAATAAGATTATCTATTTGGTGTGGCAAAGGGGAGTAAAGACACTGGGATCTCTCAGTTTTATGAATTCTACATTCTTCTAATTTATACTGATTTTATTTAGTGAATCTATGCATAAAATTAAAAACTAAGCAGAAAATCTATATTTCTTTTGAATGCATCATAAGTATTGTAGTTTAACTTCTATAGTTGGATATGATTTGCTATATAGAAATGTATAAACAGTCTTTACCATGTTCCTCTACAGGGTGGAAAACAATATTATAAAAAATCCATTCTATTAAGAAAATCCCCAAAAGACTTTCAGATTTGAACTGATTCCTAAAAGAACATGAAATTTAGCATATAAATTTACAGGCTTTGATAAATGCATTTCCTTATTACCCCAGTTTGTATGACATTTTTATTTTGAAGAAATTTTGTGGAAAACATAAACCCATACCATCTTTATTCAGGATGTTTCCCTACTGAGAGTCACATAGCCAAAAGCAACAAGATGAATAAGCAAGAGTTATTCATCATGCAACTAAGAGAAAGTGAAAGTAAGAATTTTCAGGTTGATGTGATAACCACAATACAACTATGGCAGATTGGAAAACTGCCAGCACATACAGTGAGCAGCTCCTCTTTAAACATGATCTTTCAGGAAATAAATATTCAGACATTAGATCACCTGAAGTAATTACCATCATTAACAAAATTCTGCTTTCTCAAACAATCGGTAATTTACAGAAAAGCTTTGATGCACATAGAAACTTTCCTAGAGATTTGTTTCCCAAAAGGCATAAGTTTACATTTGCAGTTCAAGAAAATGTGTTAATTTATTTTGGAGGAGTATCAAAGAAAATATAAAAAAGTGATAAATACATCCAGAGTCTTTAACTTTTCCTACAAAGTATTGATTTTTAGCATCCTTTGTAGTAAGGAGTTAGACTTCTTTTCAAGTCACAGTTCTATCAGTGAAGGAACGCCAATGAATAAATAATATTAATTTCTCACTGAGAAACACAAGATCTTACAATTAAAAAAAAAATCCAAATTCTTCACATGCATAAATAGCAGTAGGAGTTCCAAATAATTTATAACAACACTACTTCTCAAGTAGATAAAGTAGGCATGATGGTGTTGAATGCCAGGAAATGCATCAGGATTTTGACATATTTTGAATGTCAACCTGACACTGGCAACCAGTACTTTAGGTGTATATGCATTTTTTTAACCACAGTTTTAGAAATTCCATCAATAACAGCAGTGATGATTTAATACAGAACCACTGACAGAGTAACCATGGCATCAAAATAATTTGCAGTATATATAAAAAGCCAAAATATATTCATAATTAAGATGAAAGTACTGTCTCACTGTTAGGAGTTGTAACAACATCATTTGAAGTACTAAATATTTTGTTTACAACTCTTTGAAACCCAATACACTATAAACGACAACTTTTTTATTCTGTTATGTTTCCAAGTTTAATCTGCTCCTCTCCTCTATATGTTTCTCTCTTCCTGTCCCCATTAAAAGCAGTATCATTTAAAAGTCATCTGCATTTCATTTCTCTGCTTATGAAAGCTGATTTTGGAAGTTTAACAAGTATTTATTCACAGACACTAAACTCATAGTTTTGTGATAAATGGTTTGTAATCCTAACAGTTGCCGTTATTCTGGTGACTTTAAACACAAACTGGGAGCTGTCAATGAAGCTAACACATCTTTGAATAGGTTTTTTTAAACCCATGGTTTTTTTAAGAAAAAAAAAGGGTGAAGATCCTTTTTGGTATAATGCACTAGATAACTATGCAACACATCATTAGTCACCTGTTTTTTAAAGACAAATCACAATCTTATTTTCTCTGCACTCCAATACAGCTGGCAACGCAACTTTTAATTTGTATATTTTGGTGTGTGTCAGCATGATGACTGTTGAGAGAACAGAGCTTGTGGTAGGTAATGTGAAATTTATCAAGAAAGAAATTAAAAACTGATTTAGGTAGTATGTCTTCGCCACTATCAACACCAATGCTTTCTTCAACTATATTTTTAAATAGATATCTTCCTTTTTCATTGCAAACAAATAAAACCTAACAGAAACCAAGAAAGAAAATACCTTAAAAACCTCAGTAAATATACATTAAATTGATGAAAACTGCTGCAAAGGCACAAATCATGTTATACCTGAAAAACAAAAACAATCTTAGGCACATTGGATGGATACTTGGAATTTTATAATGTACTCAAGTAACTGTATGAAAATTCTTCTATTCCACAGATAGACCACAAGAATATTTCTTAAAATAATCACAAAAGTCACAGTGAAAACTAACATGGTGCTAAAAAGCAAACTCAGATACCTCAAATAAATTACTTAGATAGCAAGAAACAGACATATGAAATTGCACATCAAATTGTAAAATATTTTACAGACAAGATCCTGTTACATTAAAAGAAAGTCACAAAAAAACAAAAAATGCAAATATAACATACAGCTCAAAGAATTTTTTTCTTTTAACACTTTCTGGACAGTTCATTAAATTGCAGGCTTAGAAAATTGCTAAAACACAGCATGTTTCAACACTTACAGCTTCTCCAAACCCAGGGTGTCCCTTGTAGTGGCTTGTGTATTTTAGTTTTTGTGTACTACTTTACATAGCACAGCTCTGATTTTCTGATTACAAAGGATAGAAAGGCAGAAAGCAGCCAGTCAAAAATTGCATTCTTTTAGAAGCCCATAGGTAAAGATATCTCAATAACTTATCATGAGCACAACTTAGCAGGACTCACAAAAAGAGGTAGAACAAAGAGGAAATTCTCAAGTCCTTCTTTATGAAAGTCAAGTCAGCATGTTGTTATCATATTATTCACCAGACTATTATTATCTGAGTACTGCTTTCATTCCAACTTTATCCATTTTTTGGTCGATTTTAATGGTAATATTTCCGTTATATTCTTATACCCTTTATGTAGTCTACTGCTGGGATTTCTCCTACAGCAAACTTACTGACTAATCAAAGCTGGGGGAAAAGTGGAGGGGAGGAGGTATTCCTTGGAAACACAAATGTTTCTGATGCCTGCAGCTGAAACAACATATGTTGGGCCTACTAGTTGCTCCAAATTCATTAAGTTAATCAGGTAGACACTTATCAGAAAAGTTTTTGAACCCTTAAAAGCAAGAAGAATATTAGCAGAGGGAAAAGAGCATAACCAGAGCTTCATATTGTATCAACAAAATAAAGACACCATCATGGCACACATGGACACTCCTCAATTCATTCAAACAGTCAGAGAGAAAAACAAAACTTAAGGAGTAAGGAAAAGAAAGGCGTATTATATTCTCAGGATTACTTTGCTAATTATCACAAAAATTAGAAGAGTAGTGCAGTTACTGGACTCAGAGAGAAAAAAATTGTCTCTCTTCATCAAAGTAGGTAACCGCACATAGGTTAATCTAACTGGAAAGGAGCTGAACCCAGGAGACACCACAGTATATTCCCCCATACAAAAATACTTGTAACCACACAAGTTGTTTTTTTCCCCTCCAAACATCCTTCTCCATTGTTATATAGGATTGCTTTCAAAGCAGTTTGGAAGCTGACATAAAACAAATCTTGCTCCTTGAGATCAAAGGGATTTATAACAGTTTTTCCAGCCACCATTCAAATCAAAAAAGATTCCAAAAGTCTTCATTTTTTTAACACAGATGAATGTGCAGTGGCTTGCAAACCAACTTTCAGTAAAATAATTTACTTCAAAGAATCACAGAATCCCAGGTTGGAAGGGACCTCAGGGATCATCTAGTCCAACCTTTCTAGGAAGAGCACAGCCTAGACAAGACGGCCCAGCACCCTGTCCAGCCGACTCTTGAAGGTGTCCAACGTGGCCGAGTCAACCACTGCCCTGGGGAGATTATTCCAATGGTGACTGTCCTCACTGTGAAAATATTTTCCTCTCGTGTCCAGTTGGAATCTCCCCAAGAGCAACTTGTGTCCATTCCCCCTTGTCCTCTCCATGGGACTCCATGTAAAAAATGAGTCTCCATCTTCTTTGTAGCTACCCCTTAAGTACTGGTACGTGGTGATGAGATCCCCTCTGAGCCTCCTTTTCTCAAGGCTGAACAAACCCAGCTCTCCCAGCCTATCCTCACATGGCAGCCTTCCCAGTCCTCTGATCATCTTGGTGGCCCTTCTCTGGACCCCTTCCAGCCTGGCCACATCCTTTTTGTATAGCGGGGACCAGAACTGTACACAGGACTCCAGGTGTGGCCTGACAAGTGCTGAGTAGAGCGGGATAATGACTTCTTTATCTCTGCTGGTGATGCCCTTTTTGATGCAACCCAGCATCCCGTTGGCCTTCTTGGCTGCAGCAGCACACTGTTCGCTCATGTTGAGCTTTCTGTCCACCAGCACCCCCAGGTCCCTTTCCACAGAGCTGCTCTCCAGCCAGGTGGATCCCAGTCTGTGCTGCACTCCCGGATTATGTTTTCCCAGGTGCAAAACTTTACACTTCTCCTTGTTGAACTTCATAAGGTTCTCACAAGGTAAGATCATTATTTTGTTAAAGAAGTGGAACACAGGAGGTTATTGCCTTATGCAACTTCCCATAACAAAATCTAACTGTAGGTCATTTATGGCACTGCAAGAGCTGTAGACCCTTTTATCAACCCAGAGATATCTCTCTTTTACTTCAGTGGCAGGGAAAAAAGCGTTACTTAAAAAAACCCCCAAAGTTGGCTAATAAAGCTTTGTTCTGGGGACAGGAAGATAGAAAGTGACCTGTCATAAAACGAGTTTTGTTAATTTATTGAAATGTCAGGTACTGATGAATTAGGGTTGCTTATTAAAGATTTAATTTTTTCACCTACTATGAAAAATCAAGAAAAGCAAATCCTTGCTGCTGTGTCCCAACTGCATGATTATTTAGCAAGCCATGCATTTACCATCTGTTTTCTTTGTTGGCTAGGGTCGATACTGTGGGTTAGTCTGTCAGTTTATAATGAAGCATATTTTCTAAGTTGCGCAGAAAAGTTGTTGTTGCACAGAAGCCCGTTTTAAGCATATATACCAATTCTCACTTTGTAATTTGGGGCTGAGAAAACACTTCTCAAGAAAAACCCTCATCATCTTGATAATAGCAAAACAACTGAAGCACTCAAGTTGGAAACATATACCAGAGACATTTCATGTTGAATCTACTCTTATCACTTCACATAAAAATCTATTTTTAAATTTTTCTGACTATGCTTTTTTGGTTTAATTCTTTTTTATTTTCTTCCCCCTTTATCACAGTATAGAGGACAGCATATTTTCGGTGTGAAGTAGACTTTTCTTGGAAAGGCAAAACAAACACCACATTCTGTAAACACTTCCCAGACTTTCACCATTTCCATACCAGTGCCTATTTGTTCATTATCTTTTTTCTTTTCCACCACAGCACAAGGACAGAAGCAGTTTCAGTTCCTTCAAAAGTATATTTTCTTGAAACCTTAATGAGTGAGGAAACAATTCTCCTCCTCCACCACAGTATTTTACACTCTTTCCTGTGTTGAGAGTTTCACTGCTCTTCTTGTGAGATGTGCATAGGAACCTCACACACATGGCACAGTTGTTATACTGCTGATCCTAACTGTGTTAGAAACTGTTTTAAAATGAGGTAAGAATGCAGAGTCACAGAATAAAATACCAATTCAACATATATACTTTTATAGGGAATAAAAATATCCTAACAGAATGGTTGAAGGAGGAGACAATATTATACCTGAACATTACCGTTCTTGTCCAGACACTAATTAAAATAAACCAAGGACTGACTCTCCTATTCATTTGTTACTAGTTTTGGTATTAAGATAATTCTATCTCCTGCCATTTTGTTAAATCTGGATCCTCAGAAAAATACTAGGAAAGGCTAATTTCAAATCTCTACCTTACACTAAAGGGTGAAGTAGAATTTGCAAATTCACCCATTGAAAGGTAGACTGAGTTGTGAGGGGGACCACATGGTTTTAGGATGAGCACAGAAAGCCAAACATATGCAACAGATGCATTAAGCACTGCTTATAACACCCCTTGCATCCAGAAATCCAATGTGTGAAAACAAATTCCCCAATAAATGTATGTGCAAGTCATCTATGATTTGTCAGATTGTCCTACACAATTTGTCTGGAGTATAAATTATTAATGGGGGGAAAAAAAAGCATTATAAACACCTCAACAAGCTTGGCAATGGAAAAGTGTGGCATCATTCTGCTCTCAAGTAACAAAAATCCTCTCAGGTTTTCAAAGCCATCGGCGATAACACAAGAAAAACAAGAAAGGACTGTCTAATACAATGACATCCTGAGTAAGTCATAATACATCTTTTCAATAGCTTGAGATAAATGCTAAGACCAAGTAAATCATAAAATGCACAATATGAAAGTTTTCATCGTCATTTTAATTTAGGCATTACAAAACCTTAAAAACCACAAAAACTTCACATAGTTATCTCTATTAGTGATTTGTATTTAGGCAAGAGCGTTAGCTAGCAAGCAAAAGAACCAAAATAAATTAGAGAATTTATTTGTTACTCTATCAATAAAATACAGAATTATTGTAAGCAATGGAGATGGCTAGCAAATAACTGTATTCCTATCTGTATATCAAGTACTGCAATTTAAAGTAGGAAAGTGATGAGAACATTTCTTTTCTATACTTTTCACCCCAAATAATCAAAGTGAAACTTTCCTTACTTCCCATATTGGAGAAATGCTACTTTGAATTGTTTTCTGGTGTTAAAAACTCAAGTATGGTTTATTAGAGAAAGTTTCTAAATAGCCCAGAACATATATATACACATTCGCACATCTAATTATTACCTAATTTTATCTAAATTTCCTAGCTTCACATATGTTTAAGATGTGGACACCACATTGTTTCATTTTGTACGAGAGCGGACCCAGTAAACAAAACACCATTTTGTGACAACACAAGATTAAAGAATAGACCCAGAGGTGTAATATTCACAAAACATATGCCAAGAAAAGCCATAAGAATTAAGAGGAGAATTTGAATTCAGTTAATAGAGTTGCTCATAGAAAGAGCTTTATGTATTGGCTCAATTACACTTAAAGAAAAAAAGAAGACAAATCTCTATCTTTGAAGTTGGGTTGCCAAAAGAGAAAAATGAAGTAATAACCAACTGGAAGTATTCCAGTTAAAAACCACATGAAAGAAAACCACATCAATTAGCTAAGAAACAGGAAATATGAGAGATAAGGGTAATCTGATATTCTGTGACTATTCAAGGTCTATAATTTAAGCATTAATCCTTGTGTTTATTAACACTCCTAAAGGGAAGAATACATTACTGTGTTTTGGTTTGGTGTTTTTATTTTTTTTAATTCAGCATATAGATTGGTTGTGGGGAGTTGAAAAATTCTAAAAGTTAATTTGATAATTTTTTTAACAAGACTTGATAAACTGTGCTTAGAACCGCTAGCATTGAAATTATCAGAGGTAAATATAACTAATACACACCATATGCAAGAAAATTTCTTCTTCATTACTCATGCTGTAACTGCAGCTGAGGCAAATACTTTTCCTCTCTATCCAACCCCTGCTTAATCACCATTTTAGATGATGGTTTTGATGCTGACACGACCCTTGCAATTTCCAACCTCTTCATCAGAAGCTGTGAAACCTCAGAGCTGGATCCCTAAGCACAAAAGTAAATAATTAACTAATTTCCTATTAGCCCTGTTGAACCAAGAGAAAATGCAATCTACTGCAGTAAGAATCCTTTACCTTCTCTGATTTCACATTATATCCAATGCCCTACATCTATACCTAGATGTCAGTTTCTCGTAGCCTAAAACTCAACATCCTTTATTTTTCCATCTTGATAGTAGTAAAGGAGTTACAAAGCTGGCAAGAGAGAAAGAGATGGATTAACTTTCTAAACCATATGATTTTTAGATATTTATGTGAAGAACCAGAAAATAATTTTAATTCACATTATTTACATTTCATTTAGATGAACATCATCACATTTCATTAGCTTTGTCCTTCTTTTAAGATTTCTAAAAAGGTCTGTGGTTCTTCAGTCCTGCAACATGATCATGAGTTGAAGTAATGACAGTAACTTCAGTACTTTTGTAGTCTTTCAAGCAATTTCTTGTATTTTTTTCTAATTTTTCAATTTTATCGAAAGCTATGTCTATTGGCAGACAAATCTTACTTCCCTTTAATGAAAAAAGACTATTAATAGTAGCCAATATTTACAACAACTACAGTATTCCAATGAAGATAAACAGAATGACATGGATAACAATAGAGGACAGGAAAAATACATTTTATTAAGCAGCAATCTTTAGCAAGGTCAGAAGATTATTTTAAAATAAATTCTTGGGTTTTTTTGTAAGTGACTTTTGGGTGAAACAAGACTGTTTAGAAAAAAAGTAGGAAAATTTTAGCTGAAGAAAGGCATCTCTTGCAAGCAGAGGCTTACCTCCTATGAAGAAAGAAATCATCATTTTCCATTCAAAAATTATGCACTGATCTTGAAAGCAGAAATTATTAGTTACAGGATCAACCTTGTCTGAGTAGCAATTTGTTTAATTTTACTTTAATAGTTAATAAAGCATCATAAAGTTGCACCGGTTAATTTATATGAGGGTTTGGAAAATAATGTTTTAAGCAGAAAAAGCTAGCAATCAAAAGCCTGCTGTCAAGAGAAAAACCAACAATACTTTGCTACAAAACCCATTGCAATTGGCGGCAAAATTTATATTGATTTTAAAATATACAATGAAAGATCAGAATCATATCACCACATTCAACATATAATTAACAATTACCAAACCAGAAGAACAGAACCACGCAGGATGTATAGAACTGTAATTCCTGTACATATTTGTCATCATCACTGCTCTCAATCCTTAGTAATCTTATGATCTGTGCTGAAAAGGACATTAAGTAAGGGTATATTTACACACCAGACAACCACTCTTGTAGCGCATAAAGCAACCTCACAGATTCCCCTGAGAGAGTCAGTAATGATGGTTCATTGACAGCTGGTGACATCAGGTGTTATGGAAAAGCAGTGAAACATTAATTGATGGCCTCCTGGAAACCCTGACTTCCCTGTAAAATCTTATTTATCACTACAAATGATGTAATCCAAGATCTTTATATACGTGCTACTTATTATTTAAGGAGCAAAATTTTATTTCATTATAAAAATACTTCCTTTGTATCAGCTTTCTGGACTAACCTGGTATCCATTAGACACTACATGAAACAGCAGGCACTGTGAAGTTTTACAGGCAGAAGACAACAAATCACAATCTTCAAGTTAGAGTAAAAATTCTCATGGAAAGTACAAATTTGAAAGGATATTTATTCCTGTATTGCTACATATCTGAAGTGCTTGTCACTAGATTTATACAGCACTCACTTTCTTAAGGAAGTATCACTCTTAAACAGTTGCTTAAAAAAAAGCCAGTGTATGACTTTCTTGCCAATTACTTGTTTCATTCAGCTCAAATCTTTTGTTAGCTTTGTAGGTTCCCTTCCCTCTAATTAAGGGTTGTTTCTTCTAGCACTAAATTACAGTATCCCTACCTACCCTGTTGGCCAAAGTTGTTCTCTACCAAGGAGTTTCAAACACATACATGATATGAACAGCAACTCGTGATGACTATCCATCTGTAACCTCCAAGTGAACTAACTGCAAACATGAACCTTTCTTTCTTCGAGTGGGTAGAAATTACCCCAGAAAACACAATTACAGAACACCAATTAGTGTTTCTAAATTTCTAAATCTTGGGTGAAGAGCCATCAATAAGATATTTCCTCCTTCTCTCATTCCACTGCTGGCTCCACAACTAGAGTTTTCATTAAAACAGGTATTTTCTTGTCCACGTTCATCTTCTTCAGTTATGTAAGACAGTCAGAACACATGTGCAAAGTGTAGCTACCAATTTGCCATGTATGGCAGAGAATAGGCAACAATTACACAATTCCACTAATATAAGCTATCTACCACCATTCAGAAATAAAGCCCTACTATATATATTTTGAAAAGTTTAAAAGTTTACATAAGGCACTCTGGATCATGATAAGTAATGCTCAAAGTGAAGTAGTGTATCCATCTAAGAAATAACAGGGAATCCCCATCTTCGACAACTGCTTACAGGCATTCTTGCTAGTGAGGCTGTTGGAGCTAAAGTAAAAACAGAAATTTAGAATTTTCTCTTTTCAGAAGCAGTTCCATAGTGCCTGCAGGATTTTAGAAGAATAGATGGCTCTTTACCACATGTCTGCAGACGTTTAAATGCAATATTCTTAACACTCCCTTCTTACAGGAAAAAAGCTGGGGTACAGTAATTTTGAAAAATGTGCTGTTAGCAGAACTAATACAACAAAGCTTACAGAAGTGATTCCTAAGAACTTCTATCCTTTGTCACTTTAAATCTTGCCTCTGTTTATTGATACAAACCCATTTCTCCTGTCCACTGATATTTCTTAGATACAAACGACCTCAGACAAAATATGTAAGGGCCATGTACAAAAAAAAAAAGAATGGAAATAGAGAAAGACTTTTAATACATTATCTTTTAGAAATGTCAACATTACTTAAAATAGAATTTTAAATTAAAATAGAAATTTAAAAATACAATACTTAAAATAGAAAGTTTTACTGGTTAATAACTAAGGACAAAGTAGGAATGGCGCATGAGATCTACTTCCCTCCATTATCAAATATATATCCATATATTTGAATAAAATTTATTCACTGGTTACAAAAAATAAAGAACTTAAAGTTGTTAAACTGACAACAGAAACTTATTTTCTTTAAATCTGCTTACTTTCACTCCTCCAGTTTTTCTTTTTTCATTACTTACCCATAGTCTGTTCTGTTGTTTTGCCCATATGCTTGCTGAAATAGGTGAGATTTAATATCTGGTTTAACAACAAGTGTCATAGGTAACATCACAATCTTCTACTTTCAACACATTCTCTTTCTCCAGCAGCACACCTACTAGCGATTATGCTGACAGGATCATTTTCTAGATGTATTCAAACCCCTGTAAGTTTTCTTTATCACTAACATATATTAACTGATCTCTAAACCAGAAATATGATATGAAATGTAGCAATAGGAGCAAACACCAAAAATTCAGTTAGATAAAAAACAAGAATCCATTTCCTCATAGGTCTCTAATGTACTCCAAATCCTCCTCCTCTTTTGTCAGTTTATTGGAGAACCTAGCAAGAACCTAGTGCTAGAGTCTTGCTCCCACTTAATTCTTTCTGCATTTGTATAAAAATTATTTCAACAGGTCATCCAACTTGAGATCAAAGCATGCATGTTATGCAGCTTCTTTGCACTGTATCACAAGGCAGTTACTCAATGGAGCTATCTTTTACTACTTTACTCAAAGCTGGGTTTTTTATTATTTTTCTAAAAGTGTTACCTTTCAATTACATTTCACACTATTGACAGAAGTTGCGATCTCTTTTTAAGGAGCCCTAGTCCCACTTTTACTAGCTTAGGCATCTTTCAAGTCAGTAAAGTTGTTTAAATATTAATAATTGGATGCATAATGCATGTTAACCCTTCTTCCAGTAGCCTCACACATAAGCCAAGACCAGTTAAAGCACAACTCTGCATTAACCATCTTTTCGCTTCAGACCCAGGTAAGAAATTCTTCTTTCCCGGTTAGCACCTGCAAAAAAATCAGCTTTTTGTGATTTAAATGTAGGTGTACATGCAAATGGAACAAAGCTCTCAAAAAATAGCTTCAGACAAAACTAACCAGAATATAAATATCCTAAACACCCTTTTAGAGCATATTTGGAATATCTGGACTGGTGCAGCTGAAGATGCAAAAACTTTCAAAGGAAACAGGTTATTCCTGACCCCTCAGCTGGAACCGTCAAGTTCATGGAGAGTCATGATATGAAATTTAACTAACTCTCTTACCTAAGAAGAGAGCACTGAATTGCAGAAGTTAAGGCTAGAACATATAACACCACAGAAACACTATCCAAATGATGAAGTAGGTTGCCTGTTTGAAAGTATTTACTTCAATCCCTACCTATACAGTTTGTCACAGTTAGTGTGAGGCTAAATTACTCTTTTAAATCATCCTGTGTAATTCTTTCTAGTCACAAGAAGTCAAGATGTCCTGATTTAAAATACATGTACTGCCTCAGAAGTTTTTGGAAAACTATTGTCACTGGGTGCTTAACTGCTACATACTCAAAGTTTAGAAGAGAAAAAAAATTCTTTGGAGAAAAGGATATAGTGATAGTACAGAATATGGTACAGGTTATATTCAAACATTTCCAGACTAGGCTGTCCTACTTTTTTTTTTTTTTTTAGATGTAAGGTTAGACAAGCAGTGGAATAAAAGTTCTCATGACTTCTCTTCGTTTAAAGATCTCTAGTCCAAAGTATTTGTTTCTTTACCTGGTTCTTAAGATCAGATTCATTCCACTGTTTTGCTACAGAATACAGTGCTCAACATTTTTGTTTGTTCTTATTTGCAGTGGGTAAAATCACAAATAGGCAATATATACAGAACAATTTCTAAGACCTTGAAATGAATTTAACAAGGAATTTAAAATAATTGCACATTGTCAGATAAAGACTCTACAGGGTTCACACAAAAGAAAAATACATATTTCAGCTTCAAATGATAACTAAAAGGAGTGTATACTTTGGTCTAATGAAAGCAAAATGAGAATATCAAAAGAATACTTTATGTCTTTTCAAAATCCCAGTATGTGAATTCCCAAATAATTAATTATTCTAACTTTTTAAAAATCTATTTTCTTTCTGTACAGTTTTCTAAAACTTAGCAGGTATTTCAATGACCTGTTATTTCCACACTTGGCTCAGAAAAAAAATGGAATAGATGTGGGTTCTTGAAACCAATATTAATTCACATGCATGTTGACATTTAGCTTGAACCACACACACCATCTTGATGGCTCCTCGGTTTCTGCTTCCATCCTTTCTTTAATATGTAGGATTAATCTTTCAAAGTATGTTTTTAAGTCAAAAAATGAAAACCCACAACAGAGAAAAATTCTCTCTTAATCACACTTTTTGGGTCAATTTCTAAGCAAACCTGTTATTCACAAAGACGTTACAGTATCACCATATTTCTTGTGTTTAACAGAAGACTCCTTCACAAGAAGCATGTTATTTCAGCCTGTGAACTAAACTAAAATAAGAAAAGGTATAGTCGCTACTGCTCTCCCACCTTCCCCACTGCTATCATAATACTATATGGCAGGTTTCTGGTTAAAGTACCTTATTTCAGTTCTGTTGTGTTAGTTGAGTTGTCCTGTTGCATTTAGAGACTATAACAAGTCTATTTCTGAAAGCAATGGCATCTTAAAGAAAGCAAAAGGATGGTGACTTCCACATGAGCTTATTTAGAAGTTCAATTACATTTTTAAACCTCCCTCATCTTAAGTTGGATCATGTCAAACAAATAAGGCAAAAAAATATGAAAAATCAGGCAACAGTAGTTCTCCCATTTTTTTCTGCTTTTACTAAAAATGAGCATATTAAAAAAAATAAATATTTTTTTTGAGAATTAGTGTTCAGGTCAAACATTGAAGTTTTGGTTTTAAGAGTGCCCAAGAAAATCTGTTTCACATAATAGGATTAAAGACAGGATATTCACAGTGCTGATTTTAACACCCAATAATTAATTACACACATTTATCACACAAATTCTACTAAATTTTAAATGATCTGTGAAAACTTTTACCCTACATGACTGACGACTTCATATCAGAATTAACTTGAATAAGGTTCATTAGGTTCAAAATGATATTTAGCTCTGCTTTCTGCATTAAAAAGTTCTGTTAAGGGAGAAAAACTACAAAACCCAGATGCATGCACACACAAAAGCAAAGGGGAAATCCACATCATTGCCATTTATGTCTCCTATCAGTTTCAAGTCACTGCTGATCATGAAAATGACAGCAAATATCATGGTGAATGGCAGTACTATAGAAACGATGAGAGGTAAAGCAGTCTGTTAAGGGAAGCTTTCTCCCAAAAGTGCTAATTTTACATTTCATTTTTTATGTGAAGTGGCATCCAAATACACACACTCCTCTTCCTTTGTGTTTTGCATGTATAAAAGAAGAGGGAAAAAACCCACAAGAGAAACAGAAGAGTGAAGGACAAGTACAGCCTTCTGCCATGAAATTTGAAGTGTAACACAGCACAGAGCATGTGGCAGGAATGATTTTATGTGGAGACTTTATATTCCTCTGGAGTCTGTTCTACTTCTCCCCCATTAATCCTTCTCAACAATATGCTAATGAAGCCAGGGTCACTGGTTTTGTGAAGTACCATTTAAACTATTTTAAGGAGCTCAACATAGAAAATGCATAATGTTTTCCCATCCCACCTATATCTTTACAGTGTTTATTAGATTTCTTACATATTGCCCAAAATTAACTGTATATCTCTGACAAAATGAAGAGACCATTTGTTTTAAATGATGTCAAATATGCTTTGGACAGCATAACATAAATCATACAGAGAAATAAGTGGTTGGTAGAAACTAGTACAAATAATAAAGTTGTATCTGTCAGCAGAAAAATTTAACCCCATCTTATTCCCTTATCATCACAATGGGTTGGAGAGGAAAGCCATTATACAATAAATTACTCAGGATATTTAGGACCAGAGAGAAATACAGCAAACACACACAGAAGAAGCAGCTGAGTAGTTCAGGCACTTAACTGGTAGCAAGGGAGTTCGGAATTATCTGCTCCCAAACCTATTTCTAAGCTTGTTTGCTCCTGAAATTAGTATAATGAGAGTTTAAATTAGGACATAAACAATCCCAAGAGCAGTTACTAGAGCAAATAAGCTCCCCATCCTGCCCAAATGTCCTTATTACTGGGGTAGAAAGTCAAGTAGAAACCACATGAGTCTTAAATCACTGGAAATTTCTGTGCAGCAGCACAAGACAGAGCACTGAAGTTTACCTTCATTCAACCCAAACCTATAGCTTAATGGTTAGGACTTTTTTCATCTTAAGGGGAATGCTAAGCCCACAACAGGGCTTTAACTGTGGGGGTTATCCAGGTTGATATCTTAAATCTACCACTAGATCCTTCCATAACCATATTTAAAAGGAGAGACCAGGCCCTGCTTGGTTCCTTGGAATAAGAGGAGTTATAGACTTGGAGAGGAAATCCATGCTCAGAATCACACACAGGTGGAAATGCCTCCCAGGAATCCTTAGTTATGGACCCAGGGCCCAGAGTACATTTATGGTGAAATTCTGCTCACTAGCTTAGCAGTCAATCTTCACGCAACTCTTGCCTCAGCTCGTTCCAAGCTTGGGTACACAAAGGTATTATGCCTTTGGACCAAAATATGTAAACAGCAGGATCTGTACTGCTGAATTTTAAAGTTTTCAAGCTCAAAGTCAAGGCCAGGTTGCTTAGGATTTTTTTTTCCTAATAAAAAATGTTTGGAAATAACCCCTATATATAAAAAAATACTTTTCCCTGTGGCTGTACAATACCTACTCTAGCAGACAGCTTGTTCAATATTCTTTTCATGAGAGGTGTTTGTTTTTTTACATTTCAATGTAAGCCTGTTTCTTACACAGCTGTTGCTAATTACTGTCCCCCTCTTTGACTGAGAACAGGTGTTCAAGTGTTCTCCAAAGCTCCTTAGAGCACCAGCCGCTATCCTTCAAAGACAAAAAAAAAAGTGTATTTCCATTACAGACAAGACATATGCTCCTGCTATGCTAACAGCCTCTCCTACTGTATTTCAGAGTATACCAGCATGTTCCTAACTAAGCAACATCAAAGGATAATGTTAACATCTACAGAATGCCTCATCAGAGTCTGACATAGTAGATCTTTTCTTGTCCTTATGAGATTTTAAGAAAGTTATCAAAAAAGGAGTAATGAAGCCCAGCAGCTTTCCCACACTGTGCTTTCACTCACTTAAAATAGGACAGTCTATTTATCCATTTAACTTCACACAAAGGAAGAAACAGACCGAGACTTTCATCCTCCCTGACCCCCACCCCCATAATCCTCCACAAAACTTTCTTGCTATTTTTTAGCTTTGTTGCTTGTACTTTGTGAAAATCTTCTCCCTGCTGTAGCCCTCACACAAGCCTGCCCCTCTGGAATACGACCAGCTGCTGCATGTAAGGCACCTGGCCACAGGCAGCGATTGCTTTTAGCTGTCCATGCAAAGGGAGGGCTTAGGGTGCCAGGTAACTGCCTTGTGGGTGTTTTCTGTTTCATTGTGGGGAGCCTTGTTTGTTTTGCTGTTTTCTCAATGCTTACAATGATGCAGCTATATAAAAATACTGCAAGTCCTCAGTTGTATGTGCATCTTAATAACTTGGTGCTATATAGCTATTGCTACATTTGAAAGCTTCATCACCTACATATCAGTGTAGCACAATAGCCTCTAGCTGCTAAAACGGGGGTCACAGAAAACTAACCTACCATTAATGGTTTTGTAATATCGTTAGGTATCATGGTTTTAGCTGGGATGGAGTTAATTTTCTTCACTGCAGCTGGCACAGTGCTGTGCTTTAGACTGAGCATGAAAACAATGTTGATAACACACCAATGCTTTGGTTGTTGCTGGGCAGTGCTTGTACTAGTCAAGGACTCTTCTAGCTTCCCATGCTCTGCGGGGTGCACAAGAAGCCAGGAGGGGAGGGGGCACAGTTAAGAGAGCGGATTCGAACTGGCCAAAGGGGTATTCCATATCATGTGACGTCATGCCCAGTATGTGAACGGGGAGGGGCTAGCTAGGGAAGGGAAGTGGCAATCGCAGCTTGGCGACAGGCAGCATCGGTTGGTGGGTGGTGAGCAGTTGTATCATTTGTGTTTCTGTGGTTTTTTTTCCCTTTTACCCTTTCCCTTTTTATTATATTAGCATTATAGTTATTATTCTCATAATCACTATTATAATTATTATTTTATTGTAATTATTAAACTGTTCATATCTCAACCTACAAGTGTTTTTTGCTTTTGCTCTTCTGATTCTCTCCCCAGTCCCACAGGGGTGGGGTGAGTAAGAGAGCGGCTGTGTGGTGTTTAGTTGCCAACTGGGGCTGAACCACAACATTAGGGTATAACCCTCAGCACAAAAGACACAGCAGCAAAGAAAGAAGCTCAAAGAAAAGATTTCAGAAGCAAGAGGAGGATAGTAATGATGGTAACAATAAAAAGACTTAACTGTAATAGAAATTTGAAAGCGTGAAGGAAATGGTAGAAAACATAAAGATAAAAAGTCTCAAAAGTAACTTCTGTACTTCAAAATATTATGTAAACTGAATGGTTTGATTACCAACAATTTATTATATAACTTTATTCTAAATATGTAGTTGATACATAATATTATAGAATCCTGTATCTTGTCATTCATGGATTACTAATACTATTTAGACTATGATTAGGGAAATGTTTGCCTAGAAGCCCAATAAATGATCTAAAGCATGCTGTACATACTTTTTCCTGTACTTTGTAGTTAGTAGCATTGACCCAAATGAACTGTATTAAAAATATAGTTATCAAAATCATCTGTATGTGTAAACAAGATTTACTAGATCATATTTGCATTAGTTGTAATTACAATATTATATAATTAATTCCAGTAATTTTTTTTTACATGCTATGTGTATATGGTGAGACATATATAATTAAGGATTTTTTCCAGTTTCTTCCATTACTCTGTCACTCTAGTCTGAAGAACACCATAATAAATAATAAAACAACTGTTTTGCTTCGGCTTCACCACTGCATTTTGGTAGCCTTTATGGTAATAAAAGCTACAGGAAATATATTAATTCCTAAACTTAATAGCAGAACAAGCCACAGTAACTATGCAATTTTTAAGAAAAAGTACTTGGGTTCATGTGGGGTTTTTTTTCTTTTACGTTATAGTTGATTGTTAGCGATGCCAAAAATCCATTGACTCTGTTCACTTTACAGCACAAATGTTGGTGGTACCACCTTCCATTGGAAGCTAATTAGTTCTTTTTCAAAATTACTTTCACCAATTTCAGGGAACACCCAGAGTGAAAGGAAACTTTGGACTGAACCTGACATATAGAAATGTAGTGGACAAGAGCTTTTTATCTACAGTGTTTAAAGAGGACAATAGTGTCTCTGTTAAATTTCTAAAAGAGCTTCATGTTATCTGAATACTGAAAAAATAAATTGAACTAATCAAAATTTGAGAAAGTTATGCTGTTATGTCAAATAGATGAGTTTGGAAATCAGTCAGGTAGGTGAAGAAATCTGATTACTTTCATCTTCATGTACCTATTATTATGCCATTTGTAGCTAATGTTTCATAGACATAGTTCATGATTAAATCATACTACGTGTGAAAGAAAAAGGGAAAAAATAGTGAAGATTTAACATCCAGACTTTTGTCTCCTTGAGAACTCCCATCATGATAATTTTGCCCTTTTTCTTTGTCAGTTTGAACATGTTTCTATTGCTAAAGGGACAGTTAACGCTAAACTTAATGCAATGAATCTTGTGAAGCTCAAACTCACACAGGTTTTTGGTGGAAAGAACAGATACATAACCTTCTTCTCACTGTCCGTCTTGCTAATGAACTGTAATGTCTCCTTTGCTTTTATTTCCAGTCTCAGAATTCAAACCTTAAATATATCTCCAAGTTTGCCCTTCAGATTTTCTTAACTATTCACACTTTCTTTCATCTGATAAATACAGAATCCTCTGATTTACAGGAAAAGAAGTAAAGAAGATGGATATCACCTATATTTTTTAATGTCCTTATCACTGAGGAAGCAGACAATAGTGGTATTCAGGAAGGGGTTTTGTTTAAACAAGGATGAAAAAATTAAACATGATCATCTACCAAATGAGTTAACATGATTCTTTTCTTCGTACGTTAGGATAAGAATTTCAAATAGTGCATCTGTATACACAGAAGTAAGTGCAAAAGACTGCTTTGCTTGTAGTCCACATGGAACTCAACCATCTTGATAGGACTCAAGAAGTCATTCTGGGGTGTTATATATATATGTATATATAGTCTATAGGTGGAAAGCTTGATTTCCAAGGTCCTTAAATTAATAAAGATTAATATTTTGATATCCAACCGTAGTCTTTGGAACTGTGTTGCCAAGACTGAATCATGATACAATAAGTTGTAGGTCTTATACAGAGGGTGATTCACAAACCTTGCCCTTGAAGAATAGAAGATTCCTACTGATTCAGGAAATTCATCTGAATACAGTTTGTACTGGTACATATGGCAGTTTCACAGATTTTAAGGTTTATATGTACAGCTTTTAGCAATTCCTGGAACTTAGGATGCAGCAATTTCTGTGTGGAAAACCCCTTATTATTGGCTGCTGGCCAGGTAAGTATAGCATTAGTTGCTATCTTCCTGGCTGATTCCACTCTAGTAAATCCATTGGCTGTGAAGACTGAAAGGTTGTCTGAATTATGGTTTCTGGGACCTACTGAAAGGCCTGTTCTCTTATGAACAGAAGAAGTGATACGCTGGTCTAAAGGCTGGAAGTTTTCCCTAGTATTTCCAGTTCAAATGAGGAACACACTTGACAATGCTTTTTGAGCAGCCAGGATGAGTAAGTAAGTTGATTCCATTGTTGTCACTGACAGTATCAGACTGAGCCAATAGGTTATTAAATATACAAAGCTTACAAGGCGAACTGGAAATTCTCCTTGGACAGTCTGGGTTTAAAGCCAAATCAGAAATGAAAAAGGTGTACCTCACTGCTGTAATCTTCATTAGACATTTGCTGCTGGCCAGTGCCTCAAACAGGATATTGACTATCTGCACCCTGCCCATCTTCTCTTAAGTCATGGTTTGGTTGGCAGTGATATGCATTTCTCCCTACTGTATGCACCAGGGCATTTTTAGAAACTGAGAATCAGAATAATCATCTTTTATGGAAATGGCAGAATGTAAACCAGCAATAATGGTAAGAAGTTCTTTGAGTCATTTAGTTTGAATTTCAATTAGACTTGTATTCATTCCTTTATATTAGCAGTGGAACCTGACATACCACTAATTTGATTGGAGCTTAATTTATATCTAATTTCTGTTCTCCAGAGTTGTTCATGCAATTTTCCTTACTAAATTTTTTAATGTGTTTTCCCTCTTCCTGCTGAAGGAAGCATTCTGCAAAGCTTCAGTCAACAAATTGAACGTTGGGCTCACAAGAGAGCTGAGAAGAGACTGGAGAAACTGAATACAGTCACTCAAGTGGAAGATGACATGGCATGACTTGGAGTCAACTGATGTCACTGACTTCCTAATTATATATTTAGGGAAAATTTGTTTTAAAGTATTGTTTTAGAGCTGAGAGAAAATACAGAAAGTAAGTCATGTCGATCCTATGCACCTCACTTAATTCTCGTCTTGTCTTTTGTGATGCTGCTTAGGTAGTTGACATGTTTCTCTGCAAGAGAGGAATATATTTCCAAAACATTTAGGAAATTCAGCAGCTGAAAACAGTAAGTTCACAAAAAAAAGGAAGCTGAAATAGAAAATGAAGTTATAAACTATGCATAAAGGCAGAGCTATTCATGGTCAATGACAACAATGATCGTTTATCAGAGAACTAGGTCTCTCATTAGTCAGAGGAAGTTAGAAGATTCAGAGTTGTGTCATGTGTATGTGACTGGGCTGTAAATGCCCTGCCTAATGGCTATACACCATCAGCCAGCTAGCCAAAACTCATTTTAAAATGGTGAGCTAATAGTAATAGGCGGCAGCTCCAAAAACTGTAAACAATAGCTGACATCAGTATTAACACTGGGAGATGAACTGGGAGGCACCTAGCTTTGAAGAAGGCAGGCAAATACCTTCTTTACACGGACCAAGCTTTCACCTTGGTTTTTGGTCATACTTAACCCCGTGGGAAAAAAAACTGGAGAAAGGAACTATGTTTACAGGACTATAAGTAGTATGACACTTTGTTCCTAGAAATAAAATGTGATGAAAGGGCATATACCTACCTGTTTGCAATTAAAAATGGTAATCTGTCATGCTATTGCACATCAGTGACCTTCTCATTCTTCCACTGTGTTTGTAATCAAGACTCTAGATATATAATAGGTATGAATATATTCATCAGACAGTTTTAATTCTCACAGGAAATAAAATCTTGAAATAGGCTAGCAGTAGGATTCCTGAAATAAACCGTGTTTATGAAAAATAAAAACAAGTGGTCACTTTCAAGGTATGTAATTTGAAGATACATTACAGTATTATAGCTTTCAGTTTTAAGACTGAAAATTATATGTGAATATTAAAATATTTATTGTGTAAAATTGGAATATCAGACTGTGATAAATATTTCTTGTACCTATTTGAATCCTACTTTTGGTTTATAACAATGCTTTCCTCATTGTCTTTAAGAAACAAAGTTGAAAAAGACTTAAAATATTATTTTTGAACAAGATAGAAACAATGATGGGATTAAAGAAATAATTTATCCCTTTGCACTATGGACTGTAGTCCTTTCTTTCTCAGATCTCCAACAAAAAGGAAATGTCACAAATCCAGATGAGATGTGAGGGCAAAAGGGAAAGGAACAATAAATGTCCCTATAAATTTCCCTCTGGCACACCGCACTGAGCCACATTATTTATTTATGAATTAACAAAGAGGCTGGGAAGTTGTCATTTACTCCATTTAGTTTGCTCCATTTTGATGGTACTGGGTGCTGTTCTGTTGTTCTACAGCCAGGTGAAAATCATAGAATCACAGAATCGTTAAAGTTGGAAAAGACCCTTAAGATCATTGAGTCCAACCGCTAACCTATCACTGCCAAGTTCACCACTAATCCATATCCTCACGCACCACGCCTACCCTTCTTTTAGATACCTCCAGGGTGGGAGACTCAACCACATCCCTGGGCAGCCTGTTCCAATGCATGACAAGCCTTTCAGTGGAGAAGTTTTTCCTAATATCCAACCTAAACCTCCCCTGGCACAGCTTGAGGCCATTTCTTCTCGTCCAATTGCTTGTTACTATGGAGAAAAGACCAACGCCCACCTCGCCACAGCCCCCTTTCAGGTAGTTATAGAGAGCAATAAGGTCTCCCCTCAGCCTCCTCTTCTCCAGACTAAACAACCCCAGCTCCCGCAGCCGCTCCTCTTAGACTTTTTCTCTAGACCCTTCACCAAATTTGTTGCCCTTCTTTGGACACGCTCCAGCACCTCGATGTCCTTCTTGTAGTGAGGGGACCAAAACTGAACACAGTACTCGAGGTGCGGCCTTATCAGTGCCGAGTACAGGGGCACGATCACCTCCCTGCTCCTGCTGGCCACACTATTCCTGATACAAGCCAGGATGCCATTGGCCTTCTTGGCTGCCTGAGCACACTGCTGGCTCATGTTCAGCCAGCTGTCAGCCAGCACCCCCAGGTCCTTTCCCTCCAGGCAGCTCTCCAGCCACTCCTCCACAAGCCTGTAGCATGGCATGGGGTGGTTGTGACCAAAGTGCAGGACCCTGCACTTGGCCTTGTTGCCTCTCATACTGTTGGCTCCGGCCCAACGATCCAGCCTGTCCAGGTCCCTCTGTAGGGCCTTCCTGCCCTCCAGCAGATCAACACTTCCACCCAGCTTGGTGTCATCTGCAAACATACTGAGGGTGCACTCGATCCCCCCATCCAGATCATCAGTGAAGATATTGAATAGGACCAGCCCCAACACTGAGCCCCAAGGAACACCACTTGTGACTGAAAAATGAAGGAGTCAACACATAAAATTTTAGAAGCAGAGAAAGTAGATGTGATTTTCAGAAATTTTACAGAATTTTTTAGCAGACTGACTTCATTGGTCCTGTTTCTAATGGATTAAAATATATCAATACACCATTTAAGTGTGATTTCTGAATAATAAGGTACACCTTTTATTTTGAACAGTGTTTTGCGAGCAAATCCAATCAACCTTTCAAATATATTTTCACAAAGTATATCAAGCTGTACATAATCCTCTCAGGAAATCTAATATATGAGATCCTTTTTTAATGCTTCACTGCATCATGAAATAATCATGTAAGAATTTCTTTTATGCATTACATAGCATATTATAGAGATATCTTGCACAAACCTTCAATGTTCACAAATACAAGAAACCATAACCACTCTTCATATAAATAATATAGAATTTATTCTTTATAGATTTTATTTCTGTTATATTCAGAAGCCCCAGAAACTCCGGTATTGGCTTTACCTATGACTGAAGTAGGCAGCTGTGTGTAAGAGTATCCCTCAGACAATCCTGAGCCTCTTCAATCCTCTGTCCTAAAAAGTCCTCACGTCTGGAGCATAGTGTCTCCTTCTCCTGCACATATATTGCCCTTTCTCTTCTAGTTTTCACCACATGTTGAAAAAAATCTGTATTAGCTTTCTTAGCATTTTAATTCCATTTCCTTATGGGTATTTTACAACTTAAAATGTGTACCAAACTTCACTTCAATTTGCACATTTTCACTGTAGCCTTCTCACTTCAGTTTTTGGAAGTCAGAACAAGTTGTTAGGAAAAAAGAAATAGAAAGAAGAATAAAAAAGAAGTACTCTAAGCTTGAATTTTGAATGAAGGAGGAAACAGACCAATGGTTAGTTTTTCAATTGTTCTTTGATGAAGATTATTTTTCTTGCTTCTCTTTTTTTTTTTTTTTTGAGGACAGTTTTCTCTCTGGAAACTAAGCACTGGTATAAGGCAAAAGTTTTCTAAAAGAATATGTGATTCTTTTCAGCATGGAATAACATGTATCAGACAAACCATGTAACAGTCAACATATACCCTGGACTACGTTCATTACCTGTCTCTCCACTGTGTCGTAAGCAGCAGAAACATGATAGTGATCAGTGGTGGCAGAATATGCACTAAAGCAACAAAATTTACTTCCTTTCCCATTCACATACCAATCAAAAGAACACCACCAGTAAACTTAAACCTAAGATCCTATGGATTTTACAGTGTCTGCTAACACTAAGTTTTAATTCAGGCCCAGAATATGTATTCTTTATAGAGACTTAATAAAGTAAACAGCAACTCATAAAGTGGGACTTCTGATGAACCTCTAAACTTGAGAAAAAAATTCTTTCCTGTGAGGGTGACAGAGCAGCGGAACAGGCTGCCAAGGGAGGCTGTGGAGTCTCCTTCCCTGGAGACATTCAAAACCCACCTGGACGCATTCCTGTGCCCCCTGCTCTGAGTGTGCCTGCTCAAGCAGGGGGGTTGGACAAGATGATCTCCAGAGGTCCCTTCCAACCCCTGCCATCCTGTGAATCTGTGATTCTGTTGCAACTACAAGCAAATCAATTCACACCTTGTGGGAATGAAATATTATCCAAGTTCACAGCAGTTCTTGGCAGATAGGATAAATCCAGCACTGTTTTTGATTTGCTCAGGTACTACAGAGAAGAGTGCCATGGAGAAGGTTATAAATAAGTAACTTTGTTCTGTAAATGTGCAGTGGTTGATTCTGTTATAGCAATGCCATGTGTGCCATTTAGAGTTTAATCACCAATTTTTAAAAGCATTTTGGTTGACCGTTAGGAACTTCCTCCCTTATTTTCCCTTATTATATTCCCTAGCAAAAATGCAGGATTTGTTTAAGGCAGGGCTTGTTAACAATATCCAGCTGTGGTATGGTACTTATCATGTGTCTGGCAAATAGTGTTTCTATTCTGAAACATTAATAATATTAAAGCTTTCTTAGCACTTAATAATAAAGAAGAAAAAAAATCTAGAATCAGTAGTTCAAAAGATTGCAATTTCCCCACCTTGATATGAAGAATAGTAATGCAATAATGAAGGTACCACTGAAAGCCCATTTCCTGCCTCCTTGTCTGTGCAGTAGACAGGTACTTGCAGTCATGACATTCTGAACTGCTAAGAGTTAAAGTAGCAGCTTTCAGGGCTCCCTGGGAAAAACACTGGAGCCTTCAAACAAAGCCAACTCTCTTAGCCTTTCAAAGCCAACTCATGATGTGGACTTCTAGAAGGTGGGGACACAAAATTTCCAGTCTTTTTTCCAGGATATCCAAGAAGTATGACTTGACCAACAGGTCACAAGGTTCTCAAACTTCCAGTCAGTCTTACCTCTTAACCAAGGGAGGGATCCCAACTCATCTGCCTCATAGTTTCTTTTTCTTTTCAGAAGAACATCATTTTGTTATTTCTTATAAACCTTCTAAAGGAGACTTAGGTATTTCTTTTTTTTTTTTTTTTTCGAAGCATTTTTTCTTTAATTGAGTTTTTTGAAGAACGGAGACTAAAGCTTTTGGTAAAATTTCTTCTTTTGTATTTTGGCAGGAAGGTATGTTTATTCTCTGAGTGTAAGCTATAGATCCCTTTGTGTTTACTGCTCTTGTGAAATAAGTAAAAGATTGCATCCATTATGTTATGCTAGGCTTTAACCTGTAAAATATTGATCTGACTACATAAATTGCATTTTTACAGAATTAACACCATTTATTTTTAGAAAGATGGATTAACCATACTTTCAGTTGGAAATAAACTGTTCCATTGTTCAGCTCTGTACATGGTTATATATACCCTATATATATACACACATACAGGGTTTAATGTAGTTCGCTAAAACTATATACGTAAATAATTACAGTCTATGTTGTTTCTTACAATGACATCTGTGTAAAACACTGCAGGCAGCAGTGCATTTCAGAGTGTATAACTTCAGTATAGCTGCCCAACTGACAGTTTACTTTTTAGACCTCTTAGTAGGATAAGCAAAACTTGTGCTTCCTGAGGGACATCTATGCCAGAAATACAAAATATCTAGCAGGCAAAAATACAAGTTTTATCATGGAAATTATTTGAGGTGACTTGTTTTAAAGTTAGTAATTTTAAGAAGGGGTTTTGGTACTCCTATATCTTGAACGATGCCTTTAATTTAAAATATCCTCCTATATTTCTTAAATATTCAGAGTAATCACTTCATATATTAAAATCAAGAAGCACCTTGCCACTTTTCCTAGTGCTTGTACTCGAATGAGATTATGGAATATAATTTGGGTGATATTCCTGTTCCTATCCAGAGTCTGATCTCATTAGTCCAGTCAGCTTTTGTGTTTGACTCAGTTGCAACAGTTTCCAAAGTGGTATACATTGTGGAAGTAAACTCCTGTTAAGCTGATCCCATCAATCCATCTTATAGTTTTGAAACATAAAGGTACCTCTTAATTTATCATTTGTTTGTTTGTTTTCAAAAGAAAGGTATTTCTTCCTTTATAGCATTTTTGTCTCAAAATCTCTCTGTCAGGTCTTTAAAATGCTAGAAAGAAAGCAGCAACTGCATTACAATTGCCAGTGTTCCATCTTTAAAGCAGCTGAGATGGTTTCTAATTTTCTGCGGCTAAGAATGTTGCTTTCAGTAAATTTGTTCTCCAAGTCACCTTACATGCTGCAGATAGAGTAAAGCAGATCTTGTTTATTTTTCTGAGAGTCAGAAACCACTCAGATGTGCTCCTCTCACTGAATAAAACAACTTCTGTGATATTTCTTTTTCATGTTGGTGAAGTTTGTCTGGAATAAGAACAAAGTATGTTCTAATTCTCTTAATGAGAAAAGCCTGGAAATACACAGTTTTCATTATAGCCAGAACAACGGATAATCCTTACAGCAGGAATGAGGTGGAGCTCATATACTGATGCATATCCATAGCTGCAGGCAAACCGCCCATTGGCTGTTTGACATACTTTTAGTAGGAATAACAAACTAACAGTACTTGAACAGAGTAACTGAAAGTACCAGCTGCTGCCAGGCCAAAGATAACTTTGCTATAATGTTAGATATTTAGGAAGGTGAGATGAAATAAGCAATTTGAGCACAACCTTCAACTATTCCTTTTTCTGTCTCTTTTTAAATTTGGAGAATTAACTGCAGAAATAATGTTCTTAAAAAAGTTTATCAGCACTGTTCATACAGATGAGGATGGTAGCTACTGCACATTCCACACAACTTCAACTTCACATTTTTTACATGTATAATTTATAAGTTGCCCAAGTTTTCCTCCTTTCCTCCCAGAATATCATAGTGTGGAAATTCGGGTACTGATAAATTCTTCCTAAGAACTTCCCACAACAGTGGGTGGAGTGACTATTTGAGAATTCTGAATTTTGGGGCAGTTTCTTTTCCTAGAATGTGTTTCTTTGGTGAATATTCTGGCATATACCTGAGGTACTTTTGAAATGACAAGTCATGAAGGGAATCATAAAACATGGTTCTGCCGCCTTCTTACCACATGTATTTGTTGTACTTCCAAAGACTTTTTTTCAAGTTGTATAAAAGGCAATTTGTATATACAGTTTCATAAAGGAGAGAGAAGCTGTAAAAATTCTCCAAACTACTTCCAAGAGTCTTCCTGCTTATTTGTACGTGCATTTTCAAATTATAAAGTAACGTCACAAAAAATATCAACATGATTCAGTAGTAGAGTGTTTAGTTGATATTTCTGCTTTCCTCATTTATTAAGTGGATATGCATGTCCATCGTAAGTGTTCTGTTTATCCTCCAGGGGCTTGATTTGCTCATTTATATTTTATTAGTAGTACTTTTATGCTGAAATCTTACCAGTTTTGTAGAGGAGGCAGAATTTATGCAAGTTTCCCTAATTGTTGCTTAAAGTGCTTCCAACAGGATATAGAAAGGTCTATGGAGCCCTTACTAAAAGGCAGTAATGAAATTATAATTTTTGAAGCATAGTATCTTTGCAATTTTCAATCTTAATCTCAATTTTTTAGGGGGAAGTACAAAGATCATTACGGCATGCTTGTGAGGTTGAACACAAAAAGTCTGGCAGTAGGTCACAATAGCAAATATTAAATTCTACTCTTTTTATGCTTAAGCTTCTGCCTGCCCCGTCTTCTGTGAGAATCTGCAAGTTAATAAGCCATAGTCTTACACCATCGGCAAAAAATGGAGTACCCATATGGGTAAAAATATGGTTAAGCACACTTCGTGGAAAAGAGATGAAACACATTATCTTGCATTTACTAGCAATGTAAATGTTACCTTGACAGACAAAAGGGGGTTTTGTGTGTCATTTTGTGATCCTGGCATGTAAATTGCTTAAATGTTTGTTTGATTTTTTAAAGCATTTGTAGTACCAGCTCAAATGCAATGGCTTTAATGGTATTCTATGTCTTACAGTGAAACAGATAGAGCTGAATTATTTGTTGTAAATCATTTTACAACAAAATCCAGTAAACAAATAATTTTATTGCCAAAACCCTTTCTCATATTGGATTTATATGCAATTTTTTCAGCAACTAGTACTTGATTTACAAAGTTGACTTGTATTCTTCTTTTACTTGATTGGGTAACATGTTTAATACGTATTTGGGATTTTTACATTCAGTTGAGTAGTCTTGCTTATGACTTCATTTTAAACAGCTTTTATAAGGAATAGGGGCATATGTGCACTGTGTATGTCTGCAGGTGTCTAACTCCATGACTCTGATTCCTTCAGATTATTTTCAAATCCATTATTGAATTTCAGTCCTGTTTTACAGAGCTGTAAAATCAAAGACATTGTGTTCCAACAATTACCATGAAAACTAACAACTGGGTAGAAAAATGAAATCTAAATTAGAGACTGAAACCTTTTATTAAATATCAGAAAATCTAGACAACTGTTAAAAATAAGTTTTAGTAGTCTTAACCAGAAATTAGTATTAGTTATATAAAATAGCTGATCCAAAAAGAGAGCAAAGTTAGTAGTTACTTGAATGTGGCAACTTCTGCAATTTCTGTTATGGAAATTGCATAGTATTTTTTCTTCACATTAACTCAGAGAAGTCTCTAGCATACAGACTTTCAAGACTGAAAATTTCAGGTTCAGAAATTCCTCTGAGGAGTATTTTAAGCAAATGAGCTGACAAAAATAAACCCCAATCGAACAACAACAAAAAACCCCACAAACAAAGCCCCAACCTCACATAAAACCACTATGCAACCTTTAGTTACATGATTCTTTCATTTTAAGAGAGGAACACCATTTGCAATCATCTACCACAGGTGATATGAAACTACAGGTAAGTGACTCCAAGTGATTCTCAGATTTTAGAAATTCTTTTTTTTTAATAAAAAGATGTTTTCTTATTTGTAAGATAACCAAAAGATGGCAAAACTTGCTTTAAAATTTAAGTAATTTATTTTAGTTACAACTGACATGCTGTGAAAGGTTATATCTTCATGTTTGAGACACAAAAAGGGACCATGAGCTTCATAACTTTAGTTACACAAAAAATAATGTGGAATTCTGTGCTGACTGGCAAAAGCAATGAAAGTTTGGGATGCCTTGCATATGAGAATATATTTATCATAAATACTGAAGTATCAGGTAGGAAAATTATTTTTTCTTCTGTATTATATGTCTGATGGGATGTATTTACAAAGTGACAAAAAAAAGCCTGGGACTCATGAAGTTCATAGTAGAAAGACATGAGAACAACAAGTAAAAGAAAATTATTGTGGGTGATTTCAGCAATCAGTTTTACTCTAAGGTGCAAATCTAGTAAAGGGCTTAAATGTAAAAGTAAACTTTAATGTATTATTATAATGTTTTATTAATTAAAAAAATGCCAGACAAATTGTGTCCTTGAACTAATACTCACTGATCAGAAGTGAGTCACTAATCACTGATCTATATCTGATAGAACTTGAGGGTAAATAATCAGCATTTTTATCAACCTTGGGGAACAACATAAAAGCAAAGCAGAAGATACCATTAAAAACACAGAATCTGTAGCCCCATCTATTGGCAGACCTAAGAACGTTTCTTACTAATATGCAATAACAACATACAGCTAAGGTAAAAGGAAATAAGAGAGAAGTCTGGTATTCGGACCCTGGTGAATGACAAGCTACAGTGGTACTATTCACCCTTTACTGCCTCATTAGAGGGTTCATTGGGAGCTGACTCTGCAAGTGAAGAGCAGAAACAAATGATGCTAGTATTGAATGCAGACTAAATATTCTTGCACAGAACAGGAGAAAGTGAAACCACACAATCATAACAGCTTTTCCATACCTATCCTTCTAGTAGGGAAGATAGAAGAACCAGGATCAGAGAAGTCTTAGTGATTTGGAAAGTGATCGAAAATAATATGGATCATGGAGCCTAGTGGCAGTAACCGTATACTTGCAGCCTTCTCTGTTTCACATAGGTCAAAGTTTTTTCTCTGTCCGGCAGGATAAGAGCAAGATACTGATTTAAAAGAAATCCTAATTTAACACTGATTACTAGAAGTTGGAAAACACTGGGAAAAAAGATGGGAATGGAATAGGAATAAGATTCTGCTTATGTGCCTTTCTGCCTTTATTTTGTGCACTACTACACAGTATGCATGATCCTGGGCTTCCTATTAAGTGGCTTTCAAATCATGTGACCTTTTGAGGTTTGTTCATTCACCTTATAGAATCCACCATGGAAAGCCAAAATCTCTTGGGAGATGTTGGCATTCCAACACAGATCGTTCATTGAGATTGACATGCTTCAGTGTCTTTGAGAAAGTAACCTGCAGCTTGTGAGCTACTGTCACTTTTGATTATTCATTTTTAAGACATTGAATTTGATGTATAAATGTGATGGAAAACAAAACAAGCAACAAAAACCCAAAATGCCAAACAAGAAAGGCTCTGTCTTTTCAGGGAATGTCAGCTGAGAAGTGAGACACTTGTGTGCAAGTCTCCAGTCCAATTAATATTTCAGTACTATATACAAAGTGGAATAGTAACCAGGATAGAAAAATGTTTACAAAATAGACTGAGAAATTAATCCCACAATACGATCTAGCCTGATGATCACAGCCCTTTTTTCTGAGTGGACGTAGATGTGGGGTAAATACAGGTCTCCTGTACAATAAGGAGCTCTCTTAATCTACACAAAGTAGCTCTTCCTTCTCCTTGAACATTTTTCTGACTAATGCCTAAACTTGGCCTATCATTCCCCTTTCCTTTTTACTTTCCTTTCCTGGTTTTGCATTTGTTAAAAAGTTCTAACTAGAAATAAAGTGTTTATTCAGAATAATTGCAATTTTCACTCGCATCAAGGAGGATTTCTTAATTTTTTTTGCTGCAAGACAAATAGATACTGAATCATGAGAGTTTGGAGTGAAAGTTCCCTCTACCCCCAGATTTTCTGTTCTCACAGGTCATTCAAAGAAGCTGTCTCAAAACCATCCGAGTCATTAAACACTGTCTACATACAAAGTTCTACATGAAAAGGTGTCTGGATGAGGACTCGATGAGGTTGACTATGGGGAAAGAACTATGCAGCAAGTGAGTTCACAAAACTGATAAGTCTTCCAGTCAGAAAAGCCATTTGCAGAACGTATTGTGAACCACAGCTATTTTTAATTCTCTTAAGGTCTGTTAAATTGCCATCACACCCATCCTTTTGCCTTGTTGCGGCTAAAAAGCACTGCACCCAAACATTTAGTTTGACCTTTCTTTTCCCCCTTACTTGAAGCAGAGCTGGACAAAAATGAAAGAAAAAGGCTTGATTAGAGTCCCAACTAGTTCATGTATTGTAATGACATTTACAATCACTATAATACACTTGCTCTTTTTGAGAAAATCTAACATTTTAAAATAGGAAAATCAAACTGACTAAGCAATGAGGAGAAAACAATTAAATAGGGCAAAAAAGGACGTGTACAGTAAAATGTCATGCCCTGCAGGGAAAATCTATTCAGAATCATAATTTTGTTGAAGAAATAAGAATGAGAAAGTCTAATGGCAACAATACTAGACTGAACGTGTGAACTTGCATACTCACAATCAAGAAGTAAATGTCAGAAGTTGTATAAAGTTAGTAACCGAACATCCATATGCACAATGATACCTATTTCCAAGATTTATCACATAAAATTTTATTATTACACAAGTTCTCAGGATAATAACAAGTGAAGACACATACAAAGAATAATCATGTGCATACAGTGATTCCAGTGGATAAAGAAGCACATCACGAATAGAAGCACTGGACTTTAAAGAAAAATACAGTGAATATGTCAGTACATATTCTCTGACATATTTTATGCACTGAAAAAAACTGACAAAATAAACCTCATTCCTTAACATATTTCAAGAAATATTATTTAAAATATGATTTGCAGTGATGTAGTTAGCAGAACAAACAACTCTCCTTTTTTTTCCCCTTGTCTTACAAGAGAAAACCCCAAGTCTTTAGCCATTTTCTGGAGACAAACTAATCACAAAGTATAAAACAATAAATGAATTATTAGCTGAATAAGTAAGTCTGATATCACTAACTCCAATCACTGTCACAATACCATAACATTTTGCGCTTTATTGGAATTAGAAGTCTTTTTGTCCTTAATTTACCTGTATTGAAAAAACAGAATGGTTATGGAATTAGAAGGTTGAAGATTGCTCGAGCATACAAAAGGTGGTAGTTTGCTTCACACAAGCAAGATACTACAAAAATACAGCTCCAACTGAAAAAAGAATTATCATGCACAACCTTCGCATAGTAAGTTTCCACTAGCTAAAAAAGGCTTTTTATCTCAGATAATCAGTGGATGCAAAAATATAGAAAAGTATGTTAGGAAAAAAAAATCCAAACACCACCAGTTACAACCAGAAAGCTCTCCTACTATAGTTATATGATATCAAACCTTCATTAGAAGAATCATAAAAAACAAAGATATTTTTTTTATTTGACAGAATGAAGTTCACTTAAGGGACTGATTAACCCGAGTTATGTGTATGTACTGGTCATAAAAAGAAATAAAAGGCAAATGGTTTGCCAAGCACAGCAGCTTGAGATCCAAAGGACTCCTAATCCTCCCAGTTTATCCAATACTGGTTTTTTTCTTCATCATAAATATTTTAGCCATGCTTCTTCAAGATTCTTCAGTGCAAATGGAAAAAGCTGTAGATATGGAAGAGTGCATCTCTCTAGGATGCTCTTTCAGTTAAACATTCTTATAAATTTTCATTTCTTATATGAAATGGAGAAGTATTTTGTTGCATAGATACTAGATTCTGTCTGAGGTGTTTATGAAGAAGGGTTCTAGAACATAATTTAGAATCTGGCGTCTGTTTTCAAGAGAGAAAACATAAGTAAAGGAAACAGTGGTAAAAATATTTATGAAGGAAGAGTGTGTGTCAAATTATTGGCACTAGCTGATGTTAATAGTTTCTAGCTCAAAGCAGAAAGTTTTCTTAATCGATTTATGTATACCTTTCTCTGCCCTCCTTAAAGTAATATTAACTACAGCATTGTCAATCCATTAATGCATTTAGGAGTGTGCCATGTCATGGTATTTAATATTTGTAGCAGTCAAATCACCTTTGTTAACGTCTGTAATTACCATTTTTATTTTTCTTTGTTATTTCTAAAATTTAGTTTAGTTTTGTGTTGGTTTTTTTTAGTCTATATATTTACTTTTAGTTTGTGCATCTTTGGCCCTAGCACAACTTTCCTCAGTAAGAACTATTACTTATATCTCACTTGTTTTCAGCCTCAGAATAGATATTCCCTTTTCTGATATTTTTTGGTATCCTTTAGAACTACATCTAAGTGGCAGAGCTGGAGTTTATTATTGACTAGCAGAATGCTGGGTTTTGTTTCTGGGTATATTCAAGGGGATTAAATTTTTCTCTGTAAAGACTGCATTCTGTTTTCAGATATACATTCATCTTTGAACCAGCATCCCATTTATGGGTAGTAAGAGAGATATTATATTCAATATGTTATTTCAGTCACCAGCTGTTAGATTCATTTGTCTATCTGAACATTTGTTTATTTCATTCATTTGTCTGTCTATCTGTAAACTTCATTTACAGTACAGATGTCTACATCTGAGCAAGTTCCTTCAGGCTAACTATAAGCTACTCCTGCCATTAATATAAACCGAAGAGAGCTTGTAAGGCAATATTCATCTCACCATAAGGCAAAAGTCTAAAGTCACATGAACTATTGCTTAAAAAGGTTATTTTTCTGTATTTATTATAGAGAACTTCTAAGGTTTATAGCTTAGAACTATTAGGTACTTGAAGTCAGGCAGTATCTTGATAAGCAGTCTTTAATTTTGATATTTTCAAAACAGCAGATCTGTCCAAACACAGGACTCAGTTTTGGTTTGCGTTCTCTTCTATGGCAGTGAAGTGTTTTATACCACATCTTTAAAACAATTCAGCAGATTTCTCTATGGAGTCTCAATTTTTACTTATTTAATTTTCTTACTTGGCAGATTTGTGTGGATTCGTGGTTGGGTAAATCAGCTTGTTTTATTATTGTCTTGCTTTTCTTCTACCATTTCCTGTATGTCCAATTGCTGTTTCAGAGCCATGTACATTTCCCTTGTGCTCTCTTAACCCAGACTTCTCAAAACGTTCCTTTTCCAGCTTTGAGATTCAACTCTGATGCCACATTACAGATTCACAAGCGGTCTGTTACTACATTTCTGACTCACAGGTTTCAAACCTGTTAGAAAACCTTCAGTTGTTTGTTCTTTTTGTGGTTGTTTGGGGGTTTTGTGTTGGCGTTTCTTTTTGTTGTTGTAGTTGTTGTTTAATGTAAAACAAACATCTCCCAAAAGCCATAAAGTTAGAAGAGTTTTTCTTCCTGTACAATAAATTTTTTCAGATTTCTTTATTTAGTCTGCTACATGGCTTGCTCTTCTTCAGTCATCCAGAAGACGTGAATAATATCCTCAGCTGCTGACCTAGAGGTCTTCAGTACAATGACTTCTTTCAGGAACCATGAGAAAGATTGAAGAAGAGTCATTTTTCACCCGGGCAGGCTGATCAGCCTTGTCCTTCCCAAATCTTTTTGTTTTAAAGATAGATATATCTTATTGCTTAAGATAGAAAAAAACATGTATGTGTAATCTAATGCAAAGTAAGGTGTAATGTAAATTGTAATCCTTAAATGTTAAATACCCTTTCAGTAATTCTGAATCCCTAGATCTCACATACCGACGTCGTTCAAAGTGCTGTTTCATTTTCCATTTAGATCATCTGTCCTTATTAATATCACTAAATATTTCCACTTAGGCATTTTTAACTTTCCCCCTCACTCTATTTTTAGACAGCAAATTATTTACAGATTAGTCCTTATTAAGGTTTCAAGCTCTGTGAAGCATCATAAGTCTTCTCTAGAAAAGCTACATGCTGTATAAAAATTTCCTTTTTAGGTTGGGATCAAAGGTAGAGAGTTGTTTACCATGCCTTGTGCTTAATTTTGGAAACCAGCCTTAGAAGGCAATGGATCAAAAAACTAATATTACAGACATTTCTAACTCTTTTCAGAAAGAGTAAAAGAAATCCACTTTAAGTGTTCTCTATTGTATATAATTGTATATAATACTCCAGCTAATTTATTTTCATTTGGGAAAAAAAAAGCACCTAATAATTATTTTCAGATTAGTTACATTTATTTTAGATATTCATTACTTTACCACTTGAGACATCTGAATTTTTTAATTGAAATCTTGGCAGATGTAGCTACATTAAAACAGGATATTTTATTTTATTTTTTTCTTGCTCATTGCTCATTTTTTCTTCAGCTTGAAGTTCCCCTCTCTCATTGATTAAAACTGTGTGAAAGCTTGGTGAAAAAGAATAATTTGGGTACCTTTATCTCCATCCTAAAAAGTTACAGCCAATGAGTAATAATTTTCACTTACACCAAAAAAAGTGTGCATAAAAGAGGCAGGCATCCTGACATGTGAGTTACTGATCTCTTGAAGCATGGAAACAATGCATGTATAAGATCAAAAGAACTTCAAATCTGCATGCTCTTAAGAAGATGTCTTAATAACATTTCAGACTATGTATGCCTTTCTCCCCCAAAATGTGCATTTTTATGAACTATCTGAATATAGCAAAATATAAATAATGAGATTGTAATATGAACTGAAGTTCTTTCTGAGGACTTTGAATTATTTCTTACTACTTTTTCACATTGTATTTTTCTGTTTGTTAGAGAATAAATTAAATAACCACTCCCTGGAAATTCTGATGAAAGCTTTTACTATGAATCATGCTTGATTATGACCAGGAATAAAATGTTTATCCATGTCTGGAGAGATCATCCAGTATTTCATGGCATACTGTTAACTTATTTTGTTCTGTAAAAGTTTGTAAATTATTTTACCCAGTAATTTTTAGAGGCATTAATTCATTATACTCTCAAATTGCATTATTTCATGGCTGGTAAGTGCTTTTTATTAGTTATTGCTTGCATATGTCTAAATTGCACACTTATTCCCTGTCAGTCTGCAGCAATAGAATGCTTAAGCAAAAGGAGAATTCCCAAAGGAAAAGCATACTCATTGAATTAAATCAGTTTGCAGAAAGAAATGTTTCACCCTCTTGTTTCAAGAAGCTGAGATTGATATGATTATATCTCTAGGTCATAATTTCGAAAGATGTAGTTGCAGAGCTAAAGAACTAGAATACCAGAGACAAATTGGATGGAGGTATGCTTTCTTTACTTCTTTCAAAGTTTATGAATGTGGCATAAATGACCTACTTTATGATAAGAAAAAAATATATCATGCAAATGTGGCATTACAGTGGCCACAACTCGTGAATGATAGAATTCTAGTTACAACATTGGGCTGGGTCCCTAGGCGCTTCTTTGTTTCATCGGTTGTCCAAGATACTCACCCTCTCCTAGCAAACCCACTAAATTAAATTCCAAATCTCACCAAACCCTAGCTAACATGCTGAACTGGCTGCTCAACACTCAGCCTCAGTAATACATTAATTGCTTTTCTGGGAAGCAGTTACCTGGAAAATCCACCACCTCCCATGTGCCAAAGTCACTAGGACTGCAAAGAAATCCACTTGAAAATACACAAAAAAATAAATTCCTAAATATATGTCTATCAAAGAAGTCTTAAAACCCTGCTTCAAGAGAAATAATGTATACAACACAATTTCTTCCTTCCCAAATCCATAATGTGCCAAAATTTGTTATTTTTGTTATAAAATAATGACAGATTCTAACTAATATTTACATTTGTAAGCATGAGCTGATTCTAAATTTGGAGTGAATATAACAAAATAAAAATAAAAATTAAAATACCAAAATGTTGAATAAACCATCCAAGGCAGTATCTTTTCTACTTCAGCTTAGTGCCATCCCTACAATCATGATAAACAGTTGGTGGCCAGATACATTGATAGTAACTTTTTTTTGTTGTTGATTTTCTGAATACAAAAATAGGTATTTGACTAGGTGACTGGCACTAACAAAACAGAATATTTTTTACTGATTTTTAGTATACATGGTATTTTGTAATTTTTCCTTCTGTATTCCACAAATATCTCTTGAATAGATTCATGGTCCAATTAAGAAGAGACCGCTGTGTGGGTGGTCAGGTACTCCTCTGTTCAACATCCCAGGTCAGTACAACAAAAGGAATCACAGATTTCTGTTTACCCAATAAAGAAAGGCTAATGGATGCTCTCCTGGGGTCTTTGAGCTCCAGACATAAACAAATATTGGAATCTTAAAATAGCACATTTTGAAATAAATATTATTCATTGCCTACCAGACTTAGAATTGTTTCATAGAGTAACTAGAAACATCTGCTTCTAGAAAAGATGAAACCTTAGGTCTAGAAAAAGTAACATAAGAAGATATTTACTTTTACATTTACATTTTTTAGTCTGTTCCTGTATCTCTGATTTTTATTTTAAACTGCATGACTTCACCTGATGCATTGTTTATTCAAACAGGATTACTCCCCAGCTCTCATTTTTGCATCTGCCATAGTTTAGTTTGTATAATCAGTGTCAATATGTGCAGCACAGTTACAAAAACTGACATTACTGAAGAATAAAGGAAGAAACAGACCTAACTGAAAACAAGAGCATTGGATTACTCATTACAGTCGTATCTACTTTGTGGAGAAGTGCTGTGAAAAAACAATTGTGCTACCTCAGTCTATGAATGCAGCATAACCATCTTGCCCAGATTCACATGTCTGCTACTCCACGTGTCACTATGCTTTTCTGTAGGTACATCTGTCATGGTTTAACCCCAGCCAGCAACTCAGCCCCATGCAGTCGTTCACTCACTCCCCACTCCGGTGGGATGGGAAGAGAATCAGAAGGGTAAAAGTGAGAAAACTCATGTGCTGAGGTAAAGACAGTTTGATAGGGAAAGAAAAAGCTGCACAGCACAAGCAAAGCAAAACAAAAGGAGTTCATTCACTATCTCCCATGGGCAGGCAGGTGTCCAGCCACCTCCAGGAAAGCAGGGCTCCATCAAGTGTAATGGTTACTCGGGAAGATGAATACCATCACTCCAAATGTCCCACCACCTTCCTTCTTCTTTCCTCAGCTTTTTACTGCTAAGCATGATATCATATGGTATGGGATATCATTTTGGGCAACTGCAGTCAGCTGTTCCAGCTGTGTCCACTCCCAATTTCTTGTGCTCCCCCTGCTTACTTACTGGTGGGGTGGTGCGAGGAGCAGAAAAGGCCTTGACTCTGTGTAAGTCCTGCTCAGCAATAAAGAAAGCAGCCCTGTGTTACCAACACTGTTCCCAGCACAAATCCAAAACGTAGCCCCATGCTATGTACTATGAAGAAAACTAACTCTATCCCAGCCAAAACCAGCACAACATCCTAATATGATCCTTTGTTTACATTGTGGCACAGAAGTTAGTTTTAAAAAAAAAAAGTAAGATTTTTTGATAAATGGCAGCTTTTAGGATCCTGCCAAAAGCCTGAAGTCTATGACATTTTTGAACCCAAATCACAAAAAAAGCAACAGCAGAAGATTTATAAACTGATTACATAGGTAGTATTTTTCTTCAGCTGTTTTGACTGTTCTATTTAGAAAGAAACATCTACACTAACAAAATATTCTATTTTCTTTACTGTCCTTAAAAAATGCTTGGAACTTAGTAATTTAAGGATGGGTCTTCAAATCAATTTGAATTATTAATTTGAACATATCTCTCATTTTGAACAATAGCCAACTCCTGCACTGAGAAAGTGCTCCAGACTTGTCTTTAATGTGACCATATTCCATTAAAGGGCAATAAGGGTTGGAAGCCTAATTCTTTTAGACCTTTAGATATCCCAGCCCGAAGGAATAGGAAAAGATTAAAAAGTAATTTTATGATCTACCACATACCTTCTGGTTAATTCATAAACTAAAATCTGCTTCCTAAAAATATCTCATGGAACACAAAGTCTGTTGAATTGTCAATATCTACCCAAGCCTGTTTCTAGTCTCAGTTTGTAATTAAAAATAGTTACATCTGTTTGAATCTTTATCAACCAGGGGGACCTAAATGTTATCTTATTGATCACATGCATAGGGATGTTACAACACCCATCCTGCCGTTTTACTCCCAAGAAATGAATTTCCTGTGCTCGTCCTTTGGACTTTGTTTCTTTTTATGGCAAAACCAGCTTTCAGAAGAACCTGAGTTATGCTTTTTCCCTTCTAAATGTTTCTACTTTGTGGCCCACTTGATGATGCTTTGGTGTATTGCAGATGTTTAGGGGCATCCTCCTATTCCAGTGCAGATTGGATTATTCCATGACAAATGGTAGGGCTGTGCTTCCATCCCTGGCGCAGTTAATTCCAGGTGTATTGGACACACCTCCATGTGAAAGTAAACTGTGGTCTGTACCCAGCTGCCAAAGGAATTGAGAAAAACACATTGACAGATTCATTTCAGCATACCACTTCATTGCCTTCATACTGGAGCTCTAGCATGTCTAGTACAGCACCACTTATCTGTGGAATTACTTTATTCAGGCCATTATAGTCCACTATTAACCTCCACCCTCCATCAGAGTTTTGCACTGGCATGAGACTTCTAAACAGTAAGCAAGACTTGGGGATCATTTCTTGGTTATCCAATTGATGAATCAGGTCATGGATGGGAACCAGAAAATCTTGGTTGGTGTGATATTCCCATTGGTGCATCATCATGGTAGCAATCAGCACCTGCTGTTCCTGAACCCACAGCAAGCCTACAACGGAGATATCTTCTAAGTGGCCAGGCAAGGTAGACAGCTGTTTGATCTCCTCTGTATTCATGGTGGCTATACCAAAAGCCCACTGATACACTTTTGAGTCCTTGAAATACCGTCTCCTGAGGTAGTCTATGCCAAGCATACATAGGGTCTCTAAGATGGTCATGACAGGTACTTTTGCTTTTTGTCTTCTGTTGATCTCACATCAGCGTCCAACAGAGACAACTGTTGGGACCCCCTGTCACTCCAGACATCCGGATGGGTTCCATGCCCTTATACCCTGATGGCATTATGGTGCACTGTGCACAAGTAATAAAGCCTTTTAATTCTGTGGATCTGATATGCCAGACCATTGCACCCACACAGCTTAGTACACTCGTTCATCCCTTTCCTCCTCCTGGTCAAGGGCAGGGACCCTCTATTCCTGTTCAGAGTAGTCACTGTCTGACCCTTGCACTGCCAGACCAGAGGTCTCTTCACCGGGATTAAGTGATTATTCTTCTGTGTTTTGGGGATCACTGCTGGTTTTGATCTCAACAGCAATTAAACTGACAGCCTTCTTGGATGGCCTCATCTTAGTTGCAGCTGCCTTCCTCCTCAGATTGCATAGATGGGCTTGCAGTTTAAAGGTAGGCATACTATCCCATTTCATCATGACCTCCCCTTAGTCATGCAGGAAAAACCAGAATGTGTCAAGCAGCATGTATCTGGGGCTCCCTTTCCTTCTCTCCAGGGCTCCATGTGATGCCCCTGACAGCCAAGGTGTTGTCCCAGAAGACAAGGAGTCAGAGAGATTTTCTGCAGAATTTCAGAGCCAGGAAGATGCCCTCTCCACAGCTGGTGTACCCAAATCTGGGCAATACATTGTTGTCAAGCTGTTTGAAAGCCGATGCTGGTGCATTTTGGACCACATTCCTCCACAAGGCCAGTGTATGCAGGCTGTCATCCATATCTCTGGAGAACTTCTTGTGATCTAGGTCACTGTAGATGACTTTCAACACCACTAATTCTCCCCAGTACTGGATGCCTTTCTCAGCAGTAGTCCACTTCCCTGGGTAATTCACAAGGACTTCCCTGAAAGGATATATTGGCTTCGTGCTTGACAGGAGCTACCTCCAGGTATTGTGAATTGCTGTTTCTTTTCTAATTTCTCTGTCAATTCCCTGGTCCCTAGGGAAGCATCCCCGCTGTTGAGCTTCCTTACCTTCTAATTTCTGTCTGTTGGACCCACTATTGCTGCATTGGAGCAGCCAGCTGGCAATCTGCCCAACTGGCTGGCATCTGTAATCTTTTTACATGTCTTGAAGTTCTTTCAGGGTCAGGGATGGATAGTTTCCTCCTCTTGGGTAATTTCTCTCACTTCTTCCTCCCATTTCTTTGCTGAAGGACTGGCTTCCTGACCAGATTCTTTCTCCTCCTCCTTCCTTGTTAATTGATGATATAGACTTATCAACCTCCATGTCCACTGCTTCTTTGTCACTACTGGGGTAATTACTGTAGTTGGGGTTTGGGTCCTGCCTCAACTGTTGTGTTTAGTTGTAATTTGGATCCCTGCCTCAATCATGGCACCCTCAGAGGTGATCTGGGTCCCTGCCTCAACCACAGTGCTTTGATAGTAGTGAACTGTGGCTCAGTAGGCACAGGCCAAGCCGCAAACTGGTGCTCGAAGCTGCTGGTTTTTACTACAGTAGGCAAGGTACCCTTCTATCACATGGCAAATAAATTCACAAAGGTTCCTTGCCTTCAGGTATAAAACCCCAGGCTATGGGGGTGATAACTATAAAGATACACTATTTAGAAGTGGTTAATTTCTTCCCATTTGATTTTTTCTCTATCTTTTCTAAATCCAGTGTCTTTTTCAACAGGTATTATATCTATTTTCACAAGTTATTATGATAAATAATTAGAAAAAAAGTGCCTTTCAATTCCATTACTATGCACCTAATCATGGATCAGAACATATTCTTGGTGGCCTTCTATGACAAAGTGACTTGCTGGGTTGACATGGGGCAGGCGGTGGACATTGTCTAACTGGACTTCTCCAAGGCTTTTAATAGGGTTTCCCCACAGCCTCCCTCTGGAGAAATCAATGCATTATGGCCTAGACAAGTGGTCTGTGCAGTGGGTGGAGAATTGACTGACAGGCCACACCCAAAGGGTGGTGGTAAATAGCTCTTCTTCAAACTGGCAACCTGTCACAAGCAGGGTCCCCCAGGGATCCATACTGGGCCCATTGTAATTCCACATCTTCATACGTGATCTGGATAACGGGATCAAGTGTAGCCTGATGAAGTTTGCTGATGACACCAAGTTGAGTGGGGAAGTAGACACTCCAGAAGGGAGAGCTGCTCTGCAGGAAGATCTGGATGGGTTGGAAAAGTGGGCCAGCAAGAACCTTATGAAGTTCAACAAGGAGAAGTGTAAGGTCATGCACCTGGGAAAACATAATCCGGGAGTGCAACACAGACTGGGATCCACCTGGCTGGAGAGCAGCTCTGTGGAAGGGGACCTGGGGGTCCTGGTGGACAGGAAGCTCAACATGAGCGAACAGTGTGCTGTTGCAGCCAAGAAGGCCAACAGGATGCTGGGTTGCATCAAAAAGGGCATCACCAGCAGAGAGAAAGAAGTCATTATCCCTCTCTATCTCTACTCAGCGCTTGTCAGGCCACACCTGGAGTACTGTGTACAGTTCTGGTCCCCTCTATACCAAAAGGATGTGGAGAGGCTAGAAGGGGTCCAGAGAAGGGCCACCAAGATGATCAAAGGAGTGGGAAGCCTGCCATGCGAGGATAGGCTGGGAGAACTGGGTTTGTTCAGCCTTGAGAAAAGGAGGCTTAGAGGGGATCTCATCACCATGTACCAGTACTTAAGCTTAGGGCAGCTACAAAGAAGATGCCCTTTTTACACAGAGTCCCATGGAGAGGACAAGGGGGAATGGACACAAGTTGCTCTTGGGGAGATTCCGATTGGACACGAGAGGGAAATTTTTCACAGTGAGGAGAGTCAACCATTGGAATAATCTCCCCAGGGCAGTGGTTGACTCGGCCACGTTGGACACCTTCAAGAGTCGTCTGGACAGGGTGCTGGGCCATCTTGTCTAGGCTGTGCTCTTCCTAGAAATCTTGGACTAGATGATCCCTGAGGTCCCTTCCGGCCTGGGATTCTGTGATTCTGTGATATTCAGCTTGACTTTTTTGTCTGTCCAAGTGTGCCAACTGTTTACTCTTGCCAAATAAATACACAAATGATATACTAGTCTTTAGGATAAAAGTTGGCGGTAGTTACATTGGTCAGCTTTTGAATGGTAATATAACATTAATTTTAAGCTAGACTTCATAGATTTTCTCACTGTTCCAGGATTAGAGAAATTTAATCACAGACTTTGTCAGCCATCTCTTTCAGATGCCATTTATTAAAATTTTCTGTTATTAGACAATGCTTAATATCCTTCTTATTTAATAAAAATATCCAATTTCCTTTTTAATCCTCATAACAGTATGCTTAATTCCAAATATAGGACATAAATACTTACTGAATAATTTTAAAGTTTTTCATTTTAATTTTGTCATCTTTATCAAAAACGTGTATGCCAGTGGTATGATTAATTTTTTACCACAATATAACTTAAAATAGCCTTAATTACAACATAACACTAATTAGAGTCAACCATTCTCTACTATCTTTACAATAGCTTATAAAATTTCTCCACAGTGTGAGTTTTACATCTTCATTATATATTTCACCTTTTTTTTAAATTTAGTTACATACACTTTTTCTGACTTCAGGAAAATTATTAGTGAACCAGAATAAGGTTTTAGACATATTTCTTCCTTCTTATTCTTTGTTGAATCATGGCTACCTGTCCATGCAAAAAATGGGAGATTTCCCAGCTGTCATCGTAATCTTCTGCTTTTCTTTCCCTACTGACAAATCCTACTCATGATTTAATGTAATTTTATTAATTCGTTATTTCAATTCATTCTTGAAATATAAAATATGTGTTTTCCTTTGTGTAGATGTACAGTTTTACTCATTCTTTGCCCATGTTGAATATAAAGGAATCATGATTCCTGATCGCTAAGCAAAAGCAAATTTCAGTTCGGTGAATAATTAATCTTTCTACATTGTTATAATTGTTAATATACTATTGCATAGAGTAAGTTCTTGTCACATATAATGTTGAAACAAGAAAATAAATTCTCTTAAGCTTTCTTTCTACATTAGCTTGATGAGTTTGCAAGACCCTAAGCAAGTACAGGACAGAGGTGCTTGAGGCCTGGGGGAAAGCAAATATAACTCCAATCTTCAAAAAGGACAGGAAGGAGGACCCAGGAAACTATAGGCCAGTCAGCCTCACCTCCATCCCCGGAGCAGTTCATCCTGGAGGTCATCTCCAGGAATACAGAGGAAAAGAAGGTTATCAGAAGTAGTCAATGTGGATTCACCAAGGGAAGATCATGCTTGACCAACCTGAGAGCCTCCTATGATGGTGTGACCGGCTGGGTAGATGAAGGGAGAGCAGTGGATGTTGTCACAACTGAAGTCACAAATCTCAACTTCAGTAAGGCATTTGACAATGTCTCCCATCACATCCTCATAGGTAAACTAAGGAGTGTGGGTTTGATGAGTTGACAGCGAGGTGAACAGAGAACTGGCTGAATGGCAGAGCTCAGAGGGTCTTGATGGTGCAGATTCTGGTTGGAGAGCCATAACTAGTGGAGTTTCTCACAGTTCTGTAGTGGGTCCAGCCCTTTTCAATACATTCATCAATGACCTGGATGATGGGATAAAGTAGTTTGCTGATGATTCCAAGCTGGGAGGAGTGGCTGATGCACCAGAAGGCTGTGCTGCCATCCAACAAGACCTAGACAGGCTGGAGAGCTGGGCCCAGGGGAACTGAATGAAATTCAACAAGAGCAAGTGCAAGGTCCTGCACCTGGGGAGGAACAACCCCATGCACCAGTACAGGCTGGGGGCTGAACTACTGTTGAGCCACTCTGCTGAGAAGGACCTGGGAGTGCTGGTGGACAGCAAGCTGACCCTGGGCCAGCAGTGTGCCCTTGTGGCCAAGGCGGCCAATGGTATCCTGGGCTGCATTAAAAGGAGTGTGGCCAGCAGTTCGAGGGAGGTTATCCTCCCCCTCTGCTCTGCCCTAGTGAGGCCACATTTGGAGTACTGTGTCCAGTTTTCGGCCCCCCAGTTTAAGAAGGATGCGGAACTGCTTGTGCAAGTCCAGTGGAGACCTACCAAGGTGATCAGGGGATAGCAGCATCTCCCATATGAGGGATGGCTGACAGACCTGGGTTTGTTCAGCCCGGAGAAGAGAAGACTGAGGGGGAGTTTCATAAGTACCTATAAATATCTAAAGGGTGGGTGTCAGGACAAGGACTATGGGACTGGGCTCTTTTCAATAGTGCCCAACGACAGCACAAGGGGCAATGGGCACAAGCTGGAACACAGGAAGTTCCACTTAAATATGTGAAAAAACTTCTTTCCTGTGAGGGTGCCAGAGCAGTGGCACAGGCTGCCCAGGGAGGGTGTGGAGTCCCTTCCCTGGAGACATTCAAACCCCGCCTGGACGCGTTCCTGTGCCCCCTGCTCTGGGTGTGCCTGCAGAAGCAAGCGGGTTGGACAAGATGATCTCCAAAGGTCTCTTCCAACCCCTACCATTCTGTGATTCTGTGATTTAAAGCTTACATCTTTCTGTATCTGTATGTAGACTTCTATGTACACACACACACACATCTGTGTACAATGTGTTGATCTAACTTCCTCTTTAATGTTAATGTTAAGTTCCTTCCTCACTCCACCAGTGAGGATGAAAATCCTCATACCATAATGAATTCCAATATTCTATAAATCCAAATTCTCAGTGTGGCTGTGGCATCAATTTCTTTCCCATATTTACTGCTTTCTTCTTTTTCCTGATTATAATAGCTATGATAAAATAATCTAGACTTTTGAAGACTTCTGTGACCTTCTAAATAAAATTTTTTAGGTGTCCCATAATGTGTATATCTAATGGTGTGCTCTGTGACCAATTGTGCTGGTTTTGGCTGAGAAGGGGTTAATTCTCCTCACTGTGGGGGTCGGCTACCTTTCCAGCTTCCCGCGCTCTGCCGCGTGGCGGGGGGGGCTGGGAGGGGCGGGGCCATGGTGGGGGCGGCTGACCCCGACTGGCCAATGGCACGTTCATTCCGTACCACGTGACACCATGACCAGTATATGGAGGGGGGGCAGCGGCAGCGCGGAGGCGGTGCGGCGTCGGGTCGGTGGGCAGCGAGCGGCTGCGGCGCGGGCGGTTTGTTCCGGCGGTTCGTTCCCCCTCTCCCCTCCCTTCCCCCGCCCCCGGGCTTTGCGCCTCTCGTTGTTCTCCTTTACATTGCATTTCTGTTGTTGTTTCTTTTAATTTTAATTATTAAACTGTTCTTATCCCAACCCACGAGCGTTACCCTTCTGATTCTCTCCCCCATCTACCGGTGGGGGAGTGAGCGAGCGGCTGTGTGGGGCTGAGCTGCCGCTAAACCACAACGCCAATGCAGATTTTTCAGATAGCTCAAGAGAGCTTGATGTTCATACTGTGAGGTGACAAACACAGCATTATATTTTTGAGTCTACATTGCCAAATTCTCCGGAGGTTTTGTCTTACTACCTAGTGACTGCTGACATTCAGTTACCTTATTAGCACGGCTGAAGAAAAGAAACAGTCAACAAAACAGTATGCAATTAATATTACTCATATTTACTTGTTGGCATTAATACCTACACTTAACTAAAAAGAATAAAAGCACTGAAACTACAATTATTATCTCCCCAAAATAGATACTTTGGGCGTATTTTAATAATGGAGGAAAAAGAAAGGCTTCAGTAGGTCCTTGTATGTCAGTTCAAAGTCTTGTCAATTCAAATACTATGAGGGAGGGAGATAAGAACTATTATCCTCTTAGTGACTTTTAATACTAACAAGTCAGTGGTAGCAGCAGTAATAAATTTAGTTATAATAGTAGAACAAGGCAGAAGTACCTTTTAATACAGATTGGAAAAGGATGTCATTCTTACACTTACCATAGTCCATTATGCCAAGAATAACACTGAGCAAAATCACACAGAACTGGTTTTCCTGCCTTTTGAAATTAAGATCATTCCACAAAGAAAAAAGAAGGAGGAAAAGACCTCACAAATAAAAAATACAACCCCCCAAAAATACTTCAAACAAAAAACCCAAAACAACCCAAACCCCACAGACCACACAGATAAACCCCCAAAACCCAATCAAATAATAAGAACCACCCTGTATTATTTTAAAGTCTGAAATAATTCAGGAGTATGGATTTTTCTCAATAGATGCAACAAGTAAGTGCTGAAGTAGTCTGTAGCTGTGAATTTTCACAGGAGTTAGTAAGTAGGAGACCAGCTGAGGAGGATTTGGGATAGGTACTGGCAGTGATATAAGATTTTTGAGAAAGAGGTTACTGAAAGTAAATAGTGTTGCAGGACTGAAACTAACATTTCAGCTCTGTCACTTCTTGCTTTATTACTTACTCACTGGTTTTAAATCTAAAGCCTGACAAAACAAACTGATAATCAAATGATTAAGACAAATGTTATTTCCATAAAATCCTGATTTGTGCTATGACTTGTGTTTCACAATCAAATCACTGCCCAGGTTAAGTAATAAATAATAACAACAACAACAACAACTGTAATACCATAGAACTAAGAGGTAAAAATTAAGAAGGTTCCTCGACAAGGTAAATTTTACAGTTATAGACAATTTCCCTCCATTTCAACCATTAGGTTGAAATACAACCTAATACTCAGGTAATATATTCTAATCAGCACACTTGTCCTGTTAAGGTAAACCTTTTTCTCTTAAGATAGAGGCAGTAATACAAGCAGAAAATAATAGAAAACCATAAAATACAATGGTGACCTTGTTCTGTCAAAAAATTAATGAAACAATAAATGAATGTAATAAAATATTACATTTGCTTCCAAACACAATTATGGAATAATTGTGAAATTTATGATCACTGTGTCAACACCTGCACCTGTTTATTCTGATAAACACTAATTAGCTATAGAGGTGTCTTCGTTAATAAGCAGAATTACATACTTTTGTGAAAACGTTTTATCTTTTTTCCATTTATTTCTTCTTTTATAAATCCATAAGATATGAATAATAGTTAGATTACCCACTGCTGAAGCACATAGTATTTCCATGAGGACAAAGAATGTCCTATGTTTAATGCATACTCATTTCCTTCCTGCAATATGCTTTATTGGTAACTTGCATAGTGAATCTCAGTTTAATTTCCAAGCTGTTGAAGGTTTTCTGTTTAGACTTTCCTTTGCTTTTCTCTGTAAATGCAAGCACCTAAGGACAATGCAAAGCATCATTTTATAGCTGGAGCAAAGGAGAGATCCTTCTGCTATTTATTCAGTAGCGGAGCTGAACTGAAAAATAAGAGACAGTGGTTTTGAGCCTACTAGCAAGTATTGTTTTACTTGAAATAATATAGTGGGTTACCAAGCTATATACATAATGTTTTAATTGCCTGAGACTTTGAGTTGGTCTTACTCTTGAAAATTGCTCCCTTAAAAAAACACTCTGGATCATTATTTTCAGTTAGGTAAGAGAAACAAAATCATCAGAAAGTTAAGAAGCTAGGGCTGGCAAAAAATTACCCTTATTATTTGTACCATCAATTCTAGGCTATGTAGTATGACGCTTCTTACAAACACTTTTCTTTCTGCAAAAAAACCCAAACATGAAAACAGTGGAGACTCTCTGCAAACTCTAGATCAGATCTTGTCATTATTACCCATGATAAGCAGTATTTAATTTTGCAAGGATTCTCATCTGAACCTAATGTCAGAGGTAAGTTACTACTCAATGTGACTGAAGAAACCCTCTAGTGATTTAGCCTACTTTTCTCCCTCATCACATTCTGCTCCTTAACAGACAGGCTGTTGCTATTTATAGTAAGTAAGGGGGAGGTTCTTCAGCTTGACTAATAGGTCTTTATATATGTTCTTTTTTAAAACTAGTTAACAAATTAAGTGGCCAAAAAAAAACCCCTTACAAAAAACTAAATATTATGTGGTAGACCAGGGGTTTTAGGATGAATGAAGTTGATTTATGGCATGAAATGTTTTTGCAATTACTTCATAATAACAAGTGACAGAATAACATCCTAGTTTTTCTGGCCCTTCCATCCACCTATTTCACAAAGAAAAAATGAAAGGTGTTTTGTAATATTTCAAAGTAGCAGGCTGCTGTTTGAAGGTGGTGATTTTAAGATTGTACTTTCTATTGATTATAGTAAAAGGTTAATAGAGGAAGTTCATCTGACTCATAATACTGAAAATACCACCACCTTGTAGTATCCACAGGTAATAGAATTTCAGGATCATAAACAAGCTCTTTGGGACTTTTGGATGTCATCTAGTCCAATCGCCCACCCGAAGAAGAATAGCAGCAAACAACAGATCAAATGAGGCATAGTTTTGTCAAGATGAATCTTTATAACTTCCAGTAATGGAGAACCCACAGCCTCTCTGGGTTACCTAGTCCAGCGGTGCACTATCTCTAATATGAAACTGTCCATAAATTTTTCTGTGAGTGCCTTCTGCCTCGTGATCCAGGTCATTATGGAAGATATTGAACATACAGGCTCTCTCACAGACCTCTGGGGTGCTCCCACTTGCAACTGGCTGCTAACCAGTTACATAATTACTGAGCCAGTAATGACCCTTTGAGCCTAGTGGGCCAGCTACATTTCAACCTACAAACAGTCCATTCCTCCAGCTTCTACTTTCTCAGTTTTCAGATGAGAATGCTGTGGAAGATGATGTCAAAAAGCCTAACTAAATTTATGTTAGATTTACTGTCCTCCTGCCTATGTAACCAGTTACAGAAGACAATCAGGCTGGTCAAATATGGTCTTCATAAAGCCTTGCTGACTGTTTCTGATTATGCTGTTGTCCCTTGAATGTTTGAAAAAGAATTATAAGGGCGTGTATGCTGTGATCCTCCTGTGGTCTGACTGACAAGCTCACAGCCTCCAGGTGCTTGATTCCTGCTTTCCTTGCTTGTCATTGTCTTAACTGTGTTGAAAGTTATTCTTCTAAATAGAAGTCTGAGGACAATGGAATTTTTAAAGCAGATTACAGTGGAATTAACAGTATATATTCAATCTGACAGTATATAAGGAAAAGGAAGATGATTTGCAGAAAGTATTTGAGATTCACCTGCAAGAGGTGAATAAGCAACAGGCACAAAAATCCCAGTCTCTTAATATAGCAGCACGCCACCAAAGACTAATGAGCTGTATTTATTGACTACTTTAGTTGTTATCATTTCTCATTATAACCTTGCAAGATTGTCAAACAGAATTAATAAAATCTGTCTCTTAATTTTAAGAGTCTTCCTCTTATGAATTCAGGCTGACAACTAGAGTGAGAAAACTTCTGAAGTTACAGGAAGAATCTAAGACACTTATGTTGTGGTTGTTTTTGAGAATACAAAAAGATAAAGAAAAATAAACATGCATTTAATTTCAGGAATTTTACGTACATTGAACTTCATTAGTGACTTCAGTTGATTATAATAATAAACAACTATAATCTCATTACTTTGCATGGTTTTTTTCTTCTCTCTAACTTTACCAGAATGATTGAATCACCTTAACATTACAGAGTTCTGACTTGTGATAACAGCGTTGCACCCACAAAAACACCGGAACAAAATCCTGAAGAAGAGAAATATTGTGAAAATTCTTTGTCTTAAATGCTAGACATTTTTCATTCTTTAAGTAGTGAGATTACTGAAAATAATCCTGAGAGGGTTGTAAAACACAATAACAGTTCTATAGAAGGCAGTTATGAAAATCTCAGATTGGAAAAATAGCAGAACTGGAAAAAAACCCACAAAATTCATTCTTACTACCAAATTGGAAAAATTTATGAAGTTGCTAAAATAGAGGAAAGTCCCTTTATAGTTAAGAAATATCTAACAAACACTTGGGTCTTTAAAAATTATCAAAGGAAAGCACCTTCAAGTATTTCTCACATCACATTCATGCCTGTCTAGAATCTATTCATAATAAAATGAGTTTCTGGGCCACAGCAGTTGATTTCTCTTGATCACTTATATTATATTTACAAAAAATCTTTAAGGATTATTGCTATTTAAATTGAAAACACTGAAATCATGCCAACAAAGAAAAGATGCTCATGAGTGTGCCCAGGCGGCCAAGAAGGCCAACAACATCCTGGCTTGTATCAGCAACAGTGCCGCCAGCAGGAGCAGGGAGGTGATCGTGCCCCTGTAATTGGCACTAGTGAGGCCACACGTTGGATGCTGTGTTCAGTTTTGGGCCTCTCACTACAAGAAGGACATCGAGGTGCTGGAGCGTGTCCAGAGAAGGGCAATGAAGCTGGTGAAGGGTCTAGCGAACAAGTCTTATGAGGAGCGGCTGAGGGATCTGGGGTTGTTTAGTCTGGAGAAGAGGAGGCTGAGGGAAGACCTTATTGCTCTCTATAACTACCTGAAAGGAGGTTGTGGCAAGGTGGGTGTTGGTCTCTTTTCACAAGTAGATATTGATAGGATGAGAGGAAATGGCCTCAAGTTGTGCCAGGGGACGTTTAGATGGGATACCAGGAAAAATTTATTCTCTGGAAGGCTTCAAAAACATTGAAACAAGCTGCCCAGGGAAGTGGTTGAGTCACCATCCCTGGAGGTATTTAAAAGATGTGTAGACGTGGCACTTAGGGACTTGGTAGTGTTAGGTAAACAGTTGGGCTCTATGACCTTAAGTCTTTTCCAGCCTAAACGATTCTATGAATCTATAAAATAAGCCCTTAATAACAGGCAGATTCCAATACCAACTGATGGCTTACATCATTCATTACAATCAGTGTGGCTGGGGAGCAGCCTTGCTTTAACGGTTCCTGGTGGACAACAAGCTGACCATGAGTCAGCAATGCACTGCTGCAGTAACAAAGCAAACTGGATCTTGGGCTGCATCCGCAGGAGCATTTCTAGTGGAAAGAGGCATGGTCCTCTCACTCTACTCAGTGCTTGTCAGGCTGCACCTGAAGTACTGTGCCTGCTTTTGGTCCCCACAGTTCAAAAATGATACAGACAGACTGGAGAGGGTCCAAAGGAGGGCCACAGAGATGACCAAAGGGCTGCAGAACCTGCCCTAATAGGAAAGACTGAAGCAGTTACTTCTCCCTGAAGAAGAGATGGTTCCAGTGGACCTCATTACAGTATTTCAGTACTTAAAGGGCAGCTACAAAGAGGATGGAGACTCTCTCTTCACAACGAGCCATGTGGAGAGGACAAGGGGAAACATGTACAAATTGCAGTAGAAAGGGTTTCATCTTGACAGAAGAAAGCATTTTGTTACAGTGAGAACAATTATTCCCTGGAACAACCTATCCAGGGACATGGTGAAGTCCACACAGCTGGAGGTTTTCAAATTGCGATCAAACAGGGTGGCAGATAATATCATGTAGGCTTCCTTTCTCACAAAAGGCTGGACTGGAAGATCTTTCTGAGATCTCTTGCCACCTGGGTTGTTCTGTGATCCTATGAACCGCTACCAAAAAATACTTCATTAGACTTCCAGACCTGAATTCTTTTCTGAATTGAAAAGGAGTTGAAAACAGGTGTTCCACAGCCAAAAAAAATGGGTAATTGTTCTGTGTGTCATGATACAAATTTCCCTGTAAACTCTCACAGATTATTTCTAACATTAGACTGAATTTGGGAAAGAATAACAGAGTAGAAAAATTAATAAGAATTTAAATGTAAAAGCACACTCAGAAGACTCAGACCTAATGTACTCATCAAGCAATTAGTATAATGAGAATTAATCCTGCAATGTGTTAAGCAACCCAAGAACTAAGATTGTTGAATGAAAACAACTTTCTAACCTTGTAAATATTATTTTCAAAATAAATGATCATGCCTTCTGCAAATCACGTTTTGCTTATTACCTAGCGTAAATCCTTAACTGTCCAATGATGCATGCAAATGAAGGCAAACAATTCTATCAAAACATTACAAGGCTGCAATTTTTAATCATATTAATTAGAAGTGAATTGCAACAAGTCTAAGTCAAAATGTCTCCATTGTTTCAAGGAATTAAAAATGAGGTTCCAGAGTTGCCTGAATCGAATTTCCTAATCAGTAGGACAGCTTCTGGGTTGTCTCTATTTTAAACGTGATACTGAGCAGCTCAAGCTTGACATGGATATAGCAAGTTTCCCTGTTTTCTGAGAATAAATGATAATATTGGGCATAAGGTCAGTGTGAACAGATTAACTTTAAGGTGAAAGCCAAGTTTCAAGCAATACATCATCACCCATACTACTTTTCTTTTTTGTGCGTTTGTAATTCTGGTCTTCAAATTTTGATTAGAAGTAGGAAATATTTAAAAAGAATAGGGACCATAGTAAGGTAATGAGGCCAGTCTTTTTGAATTCAAGGATAGTATCTGAAATCTTGACTGAAGTCTGCCTTTATTTGTCACCCTCTAAAATGAAGTAAAAAAACGTTGAGTGCTCATGTCTAAAAGAAAAATGTTATTTATCTTCATTATCTCTGTCACCTACTAAGGAAAAATAAGTAAATGTACATACAATGATAGTGAACTGCTCTATAAGCCATATATTATATGCTTACGTAGCATATGTTGATGCATTACCTATTTTGTGGTCTGTGCCTTGTCCCTTAACCACTAGAGCTGTTGCTGGCAGAGAAAGAAGTCAGGAATTGACTGAAGACATATCAATCACTTTAATAAAAGGTAATAAAATTTAAGGGATGTTTCAGTATTCTTATTAATAACATGGCCAGTGTTTAACTTTTATAAAATTTCTTTTGCTGCATTGCTGACCTTCTCCTCACTACCCCATCATGTGAGTCCATGTGGAATTTGAAACCTAATAGGAATAATTTTTTTGAACTTTACATTGTTTTACTTTTGTTTGCTATCACTTTCATACCCCTCCTCCCATTTTATCTACACATTCACAAGCTCCCATTTTCTCTCTCTCAACTTTTTATTACTGTTTTTATTCGTGTCATATTAACACACTTTTTGAGATTCTGATAGATGACTGCAGTAACCAGGAAAGAATTTCCCACCTCCCAGAGAAATATTATCCATTTCATGAATCAGTAAAGGGATTTCCTTCCATATCAGAATAGCAGAAATACTTAATTTTCCTTCCATTTCATTTGCCAACTGCAAATATGCAAATGTATAATATGGAGAACTCCTTCCTAATGTAAAAAATAGCATGTTTCTCAGAGGGGTAATGATATAGGTGTTTATAAGGATAATGATTACTGGGAAGCATATAACTTTTAAAATAGAATAGAGTAAAGTTCTCAAATGTCTTCTGCATGAAACCACTTCACAGCAATTATAAACAAATTCAGCTTCAAAAAGATTGCAAAGCAAAAATTGCTTAACAGTGCTGCTCTAGTTAGTAGTAAAAATTTGGGCCTTTTTATAATAGGTAGTTTCACTAAATAATAATAGTTTTTACTTTCCATAGTTTTTTTTAATAAAAAAAAGCAAGAATAACAAAAATTGCCATCTCAAACTACTTCTGATTTTAATTTTATGGTTTTATTTACATCACTAATATAAAATATTATTTTATATGTAATATGCTATTATGTATTTATGATATATAACCATATTTGTACCACAAACAGAATTCTTTTAATTATTGAATTAATAGTTTTTTCACATTGATTTGTTTCAGATTTAGATTCAGATCTTTATGAAGATATATATTATATTCTAACCTAGAAAAATACATGAGATTTCTTTCAGGCAAATTTCATAGCGCATCCATTACCACTTACGCAGTGGTTGTGGAGTTGAGGATAATCATGCCTCCTTTTTTACAGTTGTTCTTTTGCAGGATCCACACTCAGACAAAGATAGTTCAATAACAGGTTTTTTTTTCATTGATACACAGAATCCACGCAAAGGTTATTCAGAAGTTGTAATGTATCAGACAGAGTGCATTGTATTCCATGAGAATGTTTCAATCAACTTCATTGGGTTTTGGATCAAGTTTTATTTACTTGTCATCGTCATACAGACACCTGCATCCCTTTTAGATCAAAAAACCGCTGATGATTAATTTTGTCCATTACTAACTAGTATTTGATCAGTGTGGCACAGTACAGAAGCAGCTCGAGAGTGGAAGAGGTATTTGTCTCACATAAAACTAGTGAACTACAAGCTACCCTTGACAAATTTAAGCAAATAAACCACTCTACTCCTACAACCAGATTGTTAACTTTGTAAAGCATGATGCTACCAGGAAATGCACAAGTAAATAAATAAATAAACCCAGAAAATCAAAGACAGGATTTTTTTATTGTTTTGATGAAATACAGAGTTATGCTTCTAAGAATTTTTTGAGAAACCTAATGAAATAAAAATTGGCGGCCAGTGTTGTCCCTTGCTGCTTTGCATTAGACATGTCAAAAAACAATGAGACCTTGTCTAATATGGATTTTGTCACCTTGTCTAAAGTGCCAGAGCCATTTGTTGTGTGTTGTAGTGATTTGCCTGTGAACTGCTGTCCCTTCCATCAGCCATTTCTGTATTTGCCAGTGCACATATGTGTTTTCATTTCTTTATGGAAAAAGATGCTTGCAATTAATGCAAGCTGAACAAAGATGTTAAATTTCATGGGGCAGCTACATTTTCACACAACAGCTTTGTGAGCCTGTAAACTGCAAAATTGGTCTTCATAATTCCTTTTTACATAATACATGCTCAAAGCAGAGTAAGCTGAGGGAAACAATGTCTCCAGGCAGACAAGACATTATAGTGTTTATTAGTGCAAATCTCATGAGAGATCATATTACATTCTAATGGTGGTTTAAATTAAGCTAGCCTCATCATCATTTTTTACAGAGGAGATAAAATAAGTTAGCCACAACACCCATGTTCCAACTACCCTCCTTGCTTCCTTTTCATTTTCCTTGAATCCCAGCTATATATTGATACATAAGTATTTGTGCCTCACATGTTTGTTTGGTACGTCTTTGACAAAAAAAAGTCTCAGTTTCTCTCTACAAACAAATGTTCTGAACAGGAAGGAAGATCTATGTCAGTTAGCACAAATTTCCAGTCAACAGATTTAACATTTCAGTATGGTCTCATGTGTTCCCAGAGCATAATAAAATCAAATTATTTCACTTCTGTTTTTCAGATATCTCCTCTCAGAAGCTTCAAGCATGAGGTTTCTAGAGCATAATCAGTACTTAACATCCAGCTGTGAAAGTTATTTGTTTACCTATCACCTCTGCAAGTATACAGCCTGGTCCTTACTAGGCATCTTGAACACCCAGTATAGTCTGATAACAGAAGTCCAGCTACCCCAACTTTGACATCCACAGATTCTGAAGGATTTTGGTGAGGTCAATACCCTAAACCAATCTTTGCACTCAATTCGCTCTATGTGAACTCCCTAGGGATGTTAAGAGTCCAGGGACTGTTGATCAGCCTATTGCTCGCAGGGCTGTACACAAAAGGGAGAAAATGCAAATAAAAATAAATCAAATAAGATATCGATCAAAAAATATCTTGAAATGTTGCATTAATTTATTCTTGATAAAAATTCAGGTTTGTGTTTCTTGGGGAGGAGAAATAGAAAGATGTTGCTACCGTTCAGTCTTTTTATTCAGCCGTGACAATGAAATACAGGAAGAGCTTGCTAGATTATTTTCTTGGCATACATTTTCATCAGTAAAATTTTTAATTAGTTCCAGCTGCATATTTCTTACCAAGGCAGGCAGGAAAGATAGCATCTTAGATAACTGGTCATAGGAAGATATTTTGAATACTTAGACACAGCTGATACTCAACATACAGTATGCTTTGAAATAATAAATATGAAGTCATCTTACTCTGTGCTGTTCTTATGCAATGACTTTCAGAGCAGAACTTGCACTTTAAATAATAAGTTTTGTGTGCATAAATCCTGAATTTATTTGAAATGTGGCTCTAAGGAACCATTGGTCTTTTCCATGTAGTTCTGCAACTGCAAAAGACTACAGTCAGCCTCAGGGCCTCTCTGAATAAACAGCTTTTATTCAGCCTCTGGGATTGTGGAAATGGAATAGGTGTTTTACTGAAACGCAAACAGCAGTGGCCCACTTCTCTTTCCTTCAGTTTGCAAACACTAATTTATTTGAACCAATTGGCATTGGGAATCTTGATTTCCCCTATGTGGTTCACTTAATACGTTTTTATGTTAAGCTTCTTACGATGGGAGCATTCAACCTGTTTTCTCCAAGAGGATAAACACGGCCTGATTAATCAGAACACAGATATCACCAAGACTCTTTACTCACACAGCAGCTGAGATGTCTGCACAGTTCTGCGACTTAACTCTGAGACACGTGCCTTTTTCCCTTCTCTGCCTAAGCCTTTCTATACCCATATGTACTGGACAGCATTACAGTTGCACCCTCACCCAGCAAGGTACCTCAGCCCCAGTGAAATCATAGACTAATAACAGAAAACTTCATATGCTTTTTCCATTATACTTACTGAAGTTTCCTCATTACTGTGAACACTGGCATTAATCAACACAAACGGCATCCTATGAAGCTACTTTCACTTTTTTGCATTTTTCATTTTACTTACATTACTATTGGAGTTTTCATGTCTGCTATAAACTTAATGAAACTTGATGTTCTGTATTTTACTTCCTCTGGTCTGGTGAGTGAACTGTGCTGTGTTAATTTTTATTTTGCTCTATAAAGAGTACTGTGGAGAACTGATCAGTTCACAATGTTTGTCTCATTATTATTATAATGTACTTTACAGTCTCACACTGAAACAAGGGGGATTTCTTCTGTCTGTTCTGCGGTCTGAGGAACAGCCCTTTTTTCCTTACCAAAAAGATGATGTCCACAGAAGGCTGGAGATTAACCAAAGATTCTGAATTAATGTGTTAAATCTATTGAAAATATTATGTTCTCTTTCCTTATACAAAAAGCTAAATCACAATAAATGGACTGGAATATACTAGATTTTCTCTTAAGAAGCTCTACTTTTTAACCTCCCTGATAATACAAGCAGTTCCTTTCCTTCCTGTCTCTCTGAGTCAAGTCTTTGCCAATATATTTATATGAGTTTCTGGCTTGTATGAATGGACAAGAAGACTAAAAGGCAGAATGCAGGCTGCTTGGCTCTTTAGTAGACTCAATTTATGTCTCACACTGATGGCCAACATATAAAAATCTCTAATTGCTTGAGTTATTTTTGGAAATGAGAACATCACACCCGAAGTAGTTTTACAAGTTCAAAATAAGGGATGGCATAACTGCATTAGAAATTTCTATGCTACTGTTGAAGTTTAGTCAGAGCTTCCTTTCCTTCTCCCTGAAACACAATCTTCCAATTAAACTTCCAGAATTAACTACTCTGGGCTAACAATTGACTTTCCAAACTCCCTGTAAAGAGGAAAGGGTATCCATTAAAACTTTCACATAATTCTAACCATTTCACAAGATCAAATGAACCGGAAAGATTTACAGAATAACAAAGAGGCCAAGGTTTGAGCCTGTGGCATTTTCACTTCTACTGCTGGTATAATTGAAGCTTTGTTAGTGCCATGAATGGGTGTTCCCAGCACTCTTGTTTGTGTTATGCAATGTTTTTCAGGAGAATTTCAGCCTCTGCAGGTTGAAAGTATAGTGCAGGTATAAAATACAGTGAAAAAAAAAATCAAAAGACATACAGGTAGTAGCAAACTGACCTTCAGATGCTACCTTAATGATTAAACTAGCCTCAGTTTGGCATCTGCAGAAGATATGCCATACGGACTTAAGGTATCTCTTCTTGAAGAGGGCAGCACTTTATTTAACCCAAATGGGGGTTATCTCTCCTTAAGAGGAAAAAAAAAAAAAAAGAAAAGACAAACATGACTATAATTCTGGAATTACTAGTGGCTGGCATAAAGCAAAGCCTATGTACAATCTGTACTGTGTGCAATGGCTCTAATTGTGTTAGAAGATCCTCTGCATACACCAACTGTCAAGATAATTTATGTGAAAACATATTTCTGTATACTAGGCTGTGAGGTAGTTTATTAAAAAAAAGAAAAAGAGGACAAAATAATTGGGAATTTTTAGAACACCATTTCCTAGCCACTGTTGAGTCAGTGTGCAGTCTTCACAGTAAACATGCATTCGTACAAGGGAACTGGAAAATTACAGTGTAATACTTTTGCAGAGGTATTATTTGGATCTAGATTTTTTAAAGTCTTACAATACACTTTAATTTAAATATTTCAGTGGAAATTAGACACAACTAAATATTTGAGAATCTGGGCCTTAATACCTAAAATACTCTTTCGCCCCCTTTTGATTTCTTCTTTCATTTGGTGACATAGACCTAAAATTAAATCACCTTCTGCCATATAAGGTAATGAAAAGGCATTCAAACTGTGAATTTACTACAGTTCAACTGTTCACAGATAATAAGATAATGGAATAGACAAGGTAACTTATGTATGCATGTGTGAGAGAGAAGAAAGGAAATAGGCCAAAGAAGTGGGCTAGGCTAATCTTTCCTTTCATAACATCAATCATTACCACCAGGTAATTCAGTGACTCAGTTCCTGCTCTATATTTTGTAGAACTATAATTTTTTTTTTCTTCCAAAATTACCAGTTTTCAGTGCCAACTTCCTTAGGATAAATACTTGGGAAACGATTTACTTGCAGAGCAAATACTATGGCCAAATATCAAGGTTAGTTTTTCAGTTTAGTTTAATTGCACTCCAGGACTCCAGGATTTTAATTTGTCTTTACTTTGCTGATGATGCTGTAGCAGATACAGGGGGAAAGGAGTTCATTTCACTATTAAGTGAGTATGGCTTCAAAAGAGATATTAAACCAAGATTCATTTACCTCTACCCACTGTACAGACAGAATTTGAAGAGACTGCATCTCTTCTTAGCAAATTCAGTAAACACTCCTAGTGGTCTGATTTCTTTCAGATTTCTGTTGTTTAAAATAAAATAAATCTTCTTGTAACTGAGTTCATTCACACTTTAATCCACTGGAGTATTTTAGTATATCTAAAGAATATGAAATATGACAAAAAACACTAATATGCTTGAGATTTACCAGAATAGTTCTTCTGTGTAAAGCCCATCATGAGAAGTATTATTTTATTTAAGTGTCATCATTGAAAACCACTGAATGAATATCTTGTGACTTGTTCATTTACCTTGCACAAAGCAGTCTCCCATTCCAGTAGAGAGTTCAGTGTCGGCAAAAATGAAATTACTACAGGCATTATCCTTTTTATTTACTTGGCTAAAACTGTCCTGGGTAGTTACATGAACATGCGTATGTGAAAATGAATATGTTTTCCTCAGATTCAGCTTATGAAAATTTTACTCACCTTAGAAATAACTCTTTAGAGGCTAGGAGGCAATACCATATTCTTAATGGCTATGTCACAGCATGGTAGACTAGATAAAGTCTTTAAGAGTGTTTGTTGATTTTGGGAGGATCTTTTTGGATAGATTGGCTGACATTGCAATTATGTTGCAATAGGTTTTGTAAATAACTATTAAAAAACACATTAGACCCTCTCCCAGTAGACTGTCATGAATCATATGGTTCACAGTGCTTGTAGCTCTACAGACATATTTGACAGTACTGAGATTAACGTTATGTTTGCTTAGATACTATGATGACTTACAGCAACAGTCACCCTCACGTGACCAAAAAAAAGAAGTTTCAGGGGTTACAGTGGTGACATATGAGGGGTAAAGATATTTTTCTATAACTAACCCTGCTATTCAGGCTGCTTTCTTCTTTTTCCCCATAGTAATTTTTTTTGTTTTAATTCTCATAGGATTTATTCAGCCACGAGAGAAATAGGCTCTGCTTTCTATTCAATTGTTCTGACTGCACAAAATGTTTACTTCCTTGTAACATTTGTGGTGGCCAGAAAAAATGGTAAAGGGTAAAGACTAAAGCCAGAATGCTGTGTCACAGATTTGATTGAAACAGCTTAATCCGCTTGTAGAGCATTAATAAAGACATTAAATAAACCTGGATGCAGAAAGTTGTTTCAATCAAATCTGTAGATGATTCTAAATGGAGCAGAGTTGTAAATATCAAGGAGATGAAAAAAAACCAAAACCAAAACCAAAACCAAAAACAAAACGACAACAAACAACAACCCACAAAGAAATTAGCAGAAAGGAGAACCACAGGCAGAAGATCAGAAAAGTGTTAGGATATAAAAGGGAAAACAGCTTTCTGGGCCATCAGAATCAAACCCCTAATATTAGATTGATATATATAATCTACTTATTATCCATTATCTTGCTATTCTAGCACAGTCCCAGGCTGTTCCAGCTTTTTATACATCACGTTATATTATTCTGAATTCTTATAGCTGGTGGTCAATAAGAGGGACATGGAAAAGGATTCTCTGAAGGTAGTGTGTAGAGGGAAAATTAGACACAGTTTCGTAGAAACTTGAAACCAAAGGAGCTCAATAGAACTTACACCCCAAATTAATATTCCATACAGTTCTCTTTTAATAAGTCATTGCCACTGTTTAACCTACCACATTAATATGAGAATCTGAATGGTTTGGTACACAGAAATTTACTGCCAAATTGAAAGGAATGAAGAGAAGAGCTGCAGATATGAGAAAAACTCGTTTAAATAATATTTAAGATACTAATCTCTCAGCAGGAAAACAAGAGTGTCAATATGAGTAGAACCAGATAGTTTAGAAAGGAACTGTAATATAGTTCAAGGATGAACAGTCAGAGCCATAAGAAGTTTGCACACAAAACCCAACCATGATAAATAATACTACTAAGATAATGTTCAAGAGTTAAGCATGCAAAAACTTAAATTGCAAGTTCAATTTTGACGTAGCTTCTTGAGTATATGTATATAACCTATAACATACACTGCAATAATTTTTGCAATTGGGTTTTAATTGTGATTATCTGTACATCTTTTTCTTGATGTCAAATGAATATATTGAGCAAATTTAAGTCAATCAGAAATCCATTTTAGAATTATTGTTGAGTTTGGTTTGGCTAATGAGCTGAAAATGTATTCACAAAGCTCCAAAAAACATGTTCAGTCAATCCTCCTACTCAAAGAATTGCTTTTAGCTTGACACAATACAGTTTTCTACAGTGGAGTTAGTTCGCCATTCCTTGTGTGTGATGAGAACTTAGATTTATTCTAGGAAAACGGAATACACAGCTGCCTTCAGTATTTTTAACCACAATAAGAAATTTTTTCTGCTTCTGCTTTTTTACCCATAAGCACAACACATCTGTGCAACTCTTAAAAAGGGCTGCATATTTAAGCAGCTAAGGCAAAAACAGGGTTAAAAAGTGTTAAAATTGAAAGTATTTCTGCCAGAACAGCTTTAGCTTGTGGTTTGAGTATTGTTTTTTCATGTTGCAAACCCCACCAGTTTAGCCATTCCTGCATTTCTTGAAGTTATGAATCTCAAGATATAAAGTATTTCTTAAAACAAATAGAAAAATCGTTCCTAAAAATAATATCTGAGATTTTCTTTCACATGAGGGATTTTAAACAAATGAAGCCTGGCAGATTTCACAGCTTTGGATGCTCTCTAGTGTCACATACTGATGAATAAGGGGATTAACATTTACATAGGCATGTGGTTTCCTGGTTTTTACCTACATGCTATTTTTTAATCAGTTACAGTGTTGCATTATACTTTCCCTCTCACCACGAAAATGAAAAAAGAGGCAGGCTTCTGTGAAAGATTATATACCATAAATCCCAGCAGCTAGGACATCAGCCAGGATCATCCCCTTGAAGTCAGCTCTCCAAAACACTGTGGCAGCATTTTGCTGGTCCCAGCACATGGAAAGCAAGACATGAAGAAAGAAAAATCTGGCTGTGCCTGCAACCCAGGCAACACAGGGGCACTCCAAACAGCTGGCTGGCAACCTGTTGTAGACTATAAGGCCCCCAAAATGTATCCATTCACTCTCAGCACTGAGGAAAGCCTTTTTCCTCTCATCACGATGGGGCCTGGCTGTGTGCCACCCACCCCAGGGCTGACAGGGCCCCGTGGGGGTGGGATGATGGACTGCAGGCTGTGGTACCTAGGCTGACCTTTGTGCTGGAAAACAGAAAATTGAGGACATACTAGGCCCAGATGGTATTAGCTTATTGCTGCTTGCTGGCCTGCACCATCCACAGCATCACTCACCATACATTTGGCAATACCTGTTCACCTCTGTCTGGCACAAACAACTAAAGCCTGGCTTTCAAAGAGGCTCTACTCCTATATCAAATGCAAAAAAAACATGTTCAGAGATGTAAAAGAAATTAGACGTTATTTGATGGACAGTATTGGGTGAATGTTGGTTAGTTAAATGATGAAACCAAAGCTGGAGTCTCCGGAAAGCTTGGTAATCTGTTACTGAGTTGCTATTGCTTTTTTTTTTTTTTTTTTTAAGATCTGGTTTGTATCATACAAGTTGTATTATATTTTGCTTTTTTTTTTTCCAGAAAGCTTTGCAAAACTTTTAACACAAACTCTTCTCTCAGTTCAGCAGTTATCTCTTTTGAAAATGAATCAGCCTTTGATTTATTTAATATTAATCTAAACCTGTTTTGTAGATAGAAATAGTGTAAACCTTCAATGGCTTTATCCATAATATATGCTCAGACACATTTTATCATCACTTCAGAGTAAATATTAATGTTTTAAATAATACCAAGATATAAAACTGTTGGAAACCAAACATAAGAATAGCACTGACAAGGATTTGCTGAGGCAGGGGTATGTTAAATAAATAAAGAGCAAAGTGTATGAAGGAAAAATTATGTGTCACAATACCAGCTGGGAGAGAAAAGAAAACTAATTCAGCGCTGATATAAGTAAAGGACAAGAACTGATGATATATTCAATGATGAATATAAGAACACACCTAGTCTTCACCAGAAGAAAGCTGGTAGGGTCTCAAGTGAGTCGGGGGGTCATGGGAGGAGACTGCTTCTGATACTCTTCTGATCACACAGCGAGCTAAAATAACTAGCCCAACAGAGAATGTTTCATTATCTTTCCTGCTTGCCATGTTAATTTTCCTCTCTTTTGGGGAGCTGAATCACATTATTATGTGATCAGATAAGTGCCAAAGAGGTCGTAAAGTAAGGTAGGCAGGTAGGAGGAAGGAAACAGGTCATGCATCTTTCAGTGGAGAAGAGCTGTTAATTTAGCACAAGTCATCTTCTGAAAATATATCCTCAGGGATTTGTTTGAAAAACCTCTTCACAGAAGAGCCAGTCTACTTCTGAAATTCCTAGACCAAGGAAGGGCAGGATTTTCACAAATGTTTGTGTGTTTGAATTTTAAAAATTGCAGAATTTTATATTCTGCAGCTTTTTTCTTTTGATAGTGGTAAAACAGTCTTCTGAAGACAATCTGTGGCAGAAAAATACAGAACTAGCTACTACACCATTTTCTATGAGCATTTTTGTTCTTCAGGTGGAACACAGCCATTTGTATATGATGCTATAAATAAAAATACTCCACTGTTAATTTTAAAGACTTTGTAAATATCACCACTTCTTTTACACATTCACATAGTACTTACTAGGAGCTGGGCAAACTGTTTCAGAATATTTTAATAACAGGTTCACACCTGAAAACAGAACCTGTGTGATAGCTGGATGTGTGCACTGGTTTCTAAAGAGGCATCATCTTCTATCAGCCCTTACAAACTTCTGAGCTCTTCCTGGGCGAGCTTTACAGAAGGCATTCTCAGACTAGCCTTGGCTAGTAAGTCACACAACTTGTTTTTACTTCGAGTGGAAACACAATCAAATCCAACAGTGTCCTTGACTGACTGGAGCACATCTGTACAGCGGTTCTGCTGACTGCTATGGACAGAGGTCAAACTGCTACAGGGACAAAGGCAAACCCCTTACTGCTGGAAAAAGGGAAAGGGTGGATATAAAGCGTGTGGAGCAAGGTGAAAAGAAGAGCCAAAAAGGAGATTATTTTAGCTACTTTTTGAGGACTTATTTAAAATATTTTGTGATACGCTCAATTTGGTGAATGATTTGAAGCACTGTTTTGGTGTTCCCAGCCAACTTGAGATTGTAAAGGTATCACAGGACAAAGATAAACAAATAACATTTCTAATTGTAAACCATTTTTGTTTGGTGTTATTTTGCAGTAATTGTTGTCACACGAAAGTAGTTCTTCTGTTTTAAGGAGACAGTTCTTCATGTACATCTTAGTTTCCTTCTTGTCAATTTGTAAGTATTGAAATAGAATTTAAAGGAATGCTAGTCTTAATTTGATTAGTTGAAATTATGAAACAACCTCTACTGGAATGGTAAATATTTCTTAGAGGCTTTTGTAGAAGGTAGCCATTTTTAAGCAGTTTATAGAAAAAGTTCAACTTTTTTTCTAAGCTTTCTAAGCAGGCACAGCTTTGTCTTTCTTTGCTAATTTCTGTCAGAATTTGTAAGCTTGGTAATTTTTTAAGAGTTGCACTGTTGCATCAGGACCTGTAAGTACTCCACAAAATAAGAATTCTACTCAGAACTAAGAAATGCATGTCTTCATAATAAAAAATAAAAAGGCAATTTCAAGTGTAGCTACTGAGAAATGTAGCTGTATAATTTGGAATATTGTTCCTCTTCCCTGGTTCAATTTTTCCCCCAGATACCTTGTGCTGCTTGTAGTGGTGTCAGTAAACTAAACTGCCATGGATTACTGAATATCATCTCCTAATAATCCAACAAAAGAGTCGGATCCCAGGTACCTCTTTGCCTAAAAGGTAGGATGACTCTTCCTTCCAGACTCCAGAGTACATACCTTTGAAATGACAGCTTTGGTTTTCAGTTTCTCCTTGAGAAAACAATCCATGATCCTCCTACAGGATCGCCTTCATTGGTGTCTCCGTATTATTTTTACCTGTAATATGCTGCAGTCCCCAGGGACATGGCATTTCCAGAAGTTTTCCCTGAAAATGCTGTAAATGGCAACTGGAATGTGGAGGCACAGTAAGAACTTTTAAAATAAAAACTGTGAGTGTTGGCCAAAATGTGCACACTCCTTGAAAATATTTTAAACAGGTGAGTTTTATATGTAAACTATCTTACCTGTCCTTGGTGTTTTATGCATTCTTTATGCAAACATGCATTGATATTTATGCCCTTGACTATTCTGCAAGCCAAGTGATGGACCATTTGCTGTAGATTCAGTGCTTCATCTTGTGGAATCCCAAATGAACAAATCCACACAGATCAAAGAAGTGCCATGTCAGATCAGATCTAGACTTGGGAAATGTACATTAACTCAAGAATTACATCTGAACTAATAATTCCCAAGTCTCAACAGGGCTCCAGAACTGTAACATCTCTACACCATGTCTGGATTTAACCCAGATCACACCTGACAGCTCAGTGCTTCTGCTTTATGTTGCCATGTACTTTCCAGGCTAGGGTTAGGACAGATGAAGCCCATATCCCACACAAGTCCTCACTGATGGTGTTTTTCCATTTCTCTAGGCTTCATAAATCTTCCTCCCGTATTCCAGGTTAGAGGACGTGTAATGGTCTAACATAGAACCTAGGTTTAAAAGCAGAAAAAAAAAAATCCGTCTTTACCTGTCCTGTAGCCAAACTGCAATTTACCCATTTCTGCCTAGTTACGCATAATCTTTGTTTTCCATCTGTTGCCTGCGTATCTCCTGTAATGACTATATAAGTAGTAAATAAACTACCAAAATGAATATGCACACAGAAGCAAGCATCATGTTCATTAAAATAAAACTGATATCCCCCTGTCTGCCATCACACAAATTTACCATTGTCATCATGACGCCTTCCCATTGTTCAAATTAATCCACCTTTATGGTAAACAGCCTTCATCTTTTAAGGAGCTAGAGGCATTTTTTTCCAATTTCCCACCTTTCTTACTGAGGGAAGCTGGTGCAGATGTTAGTCATGACAGAAAGACATAAAATACCTATGCAACAGAACAGGTTTCTCATTTGAAAATCAGCGTTATGTTGGCCCTCTAACGCAATAGAATTCCTGTTGGGTACTGGTACGTACAGACTTGCCCGTTGTGGCTATACAGGATAGGCAATTCTTAGTAAGCTGAAGCTAAGCTGTATTTTGAGAGCCCAAACTCTCTTTAACACTGTGGAGAAATGCACTTTTATATATTGTACTACTTGTACTGCTGGAAGCAACACTTTACACAGTACAGTTTTCTTCTGGTACTTCTATTTCATGCTGCACAATTTTATTTTCTCACACACCACTGAAAGATAGAAAGCATTCATTTCAGATGCTGAGTTAGTTCAAAAACATTGATCAAAGGATTTTTAGTTAAACTTAGTTTTGGCAGCAAATTAACTCAGGCACAAGTTTCCTCTAGAACACTGTTGGCATCTAATTTGATACAAAGCAGTGGCACTCTGACTTCAACATCTGGGAAACGTTTCTGATATCTGACACAGTTTCCTAGAGCTGCGAAGACTTTGAGATGGCAAAGGGTTCCTCAATACCTTGGTATTGCAACATTGTGATTAAATGCCTTCAAATATTTAAGACAGCATAAAGATGTGAAAAGACAGCATTCATCATCTTCCTTTTTCTCTTCCTCCTTGGAGCTAACTGTGTTATCTGCAAACTGGAATCTTGCATTAGTTGTTACTTGATGTCTAGGAGCTGTATGACCCTGTTTGTTTGGTCAGAATGCTTTTTTTAGGCCTCATACACTGCTGTCACTTACTGTGTGAAAAGCTCTTGCAGAATGTAGTATATTTTATTTTGCTGTACTGCTGTAGCTTGGTTGTAATTCAAAGAATATAGCCCATTTTCTTTGGGATTATGTATCTACTTATCAGACAAATGTAGTCTGCAAGTCCAGCATGATTTATGGAAAATTGTGTTTATAATGAATAGTCCTGCTGAAGAAAAATAGATTAAATTGTGGCCTAAGTTACACAAAAGCCTACCAGTTTATCTCTGTGGTCCTCAGTGCTATTCCAAGAACAATCTAGGATCATTTGGGGCATGATCCTTTGTATAATTAAATATCTCTAAATTGATCTCAAGCCACTGTTTACAAATGTTCATTACATCATATACTTCAGATAAAGGAAAATTACCATAGAAATACTTTCCAGTCCTCATTCCCCTTCCCATTTCCTATTCATCTAGGCTTTTCCTTATACAAGAAATATACGAAATATAAATAATTATTTTTTTTTATGTGTACTGATTTTAGGCAACTTAGCTAAAAGAATAGAAATAGGTAATGAAACAGACTGGTATGGATGTTTCCACTGTGGAGCCAAGTCTGCCTTCATTTCCATGTGAGCACAGTAGTGTTTTGATGTAGAAGTTTAAACAGTGTACAACAGCATCACACAATTTTGGCAATTGTTTTGTTTGCTTATGGGACAAAACAATTTGACTTGCATGACAGGATTTTCTCTGCTAACTCTTAATGTTAAAACTGTAGTCACTTCAGTGGACAAAAAGAAGTTAGATGCTGTAATTAATTAATTTAATTAATTAAACTAATTTAATTAAATTTAATTAATTAAAAGTATGGCATAGGTTAATTTGCATTGACAAAATCATACTGGTATTCTGCCAGCTTAATTTCCTTTGGGCTGCACTCTTTGAACCATAGTCACACTGCAACCTTCAAAATTCAGTATGCTAGGAAACAGGTTCATTCCTATGTAGAGAAACCATCAATGAGTAGTCTCCAAAGGATGCCTGTCCTTTTTCTCCCTTTTCTCCTTAATCGCACCTCCTTCCCTACCTAACTGGCAGGGTGGCTGCTGCACACACTGTGGCTCAGCTGTGTTCTAGGACTGAGCTGAGCTAAACCTTTGGGCAGCAACACAAATGTTTCATTTCCCTCTCTGCTGGCCTTGGAAACTCCACATCATTGAGCCCCTTGCCTTATGTCAGATTTGGCTGATGGTGGCCAAGAGTTCAAAAAGTGAGACAAGGAGGCAGATAACACAATTTCATGGGGCTTGTTTCCTCAGGGAACTAGGGAGGAAACCAAATGAAGAGCATAATGTTCAACTAAAATAAAATAACCCATGGAAGCATAGAATCTGTATGTGAAAGCTGATTCAGTGGAGACAGACTTTAAACAATAGATGAAGAATATGAACATGTCTGTTTTTCTCTCAAGGTTTCAATAAAAAAAAATAAAAACTATACTCACTTAAACCTACATAGATCAGCATGTCATTTAGAGGGCCAGACCTGTATTTTTCTGAATTACTGCTAGTTGCTTTTTAATCTATAGCGTTTCAGGCAGAGATTTAACAGATGGTTTGGATTTTATCTAAGCTTTGTGGCTGGATGCTACATTGAAAACAACCCAAAACCTGAAAGAAACACATCTGGATTAAAGAGATCAAACATTAAGCAAAATAATCCTAACTAATGCCTGTTCTGCTTGGTTTGCTGAAAAACATAAAAATAATGGGAATGAAGGACCTTTGATTACAAAGTCAGGACTAGCTACCTGATTCACTGTGACAAGATCTGTCAGCCAAGCTCCTCTTTCCAATGCCCTTTCCCTCCCTAAGCCAATTTCCCTCCCCTCCTGGCATATAGCATATCATCTAGTAGAGTAGGAGAGCTATTCAGAGCTCTCAGTAGGACAACTACCCTAATTTTATTGATTTACAGGCAATATGCTTGGTCCCAAAGCAAGACAGATACAATGATATTACTTTTACTTCATTCCTGCTAAACATGCAGACTGACATGTTTTAGGTTGTATTAAGATGTAGAATATTCTCAAAAGCAATATTCTTCACTGAAATACACTTACAAAAAAATAAGAAAGGAAAACAAAACCTTGTTTTAGCTCTTCACATTATTTTAAAATCCATGGTGTCATTATAAGGTTCATTCTGTATTTTAACAGAAAGAACCAAAACAGCTAACTTCCAACATTTTGATTCAGTCTGCTTGTAAGTGGACGAGGTTGCACTTTGCCCTGGCCTGAAAGCACCAGAACAATGGGGAAAACTGAATTTAGGTGCAGTGTTCCAGCTCCTTGCCGTAAGGAATAATTGCATTCTACATATACTCAAACATTGGGATGAACGTTACTCCAGTAGACATAGTGACCACAAAAATTCCAAAGAAACAAAACTGTTTGGGCTGAAAATATACTGTGATCAGTGCTCAGTGGCCGAAAGGCTGAAAAGCTGCAGTCATATTATAAATTGCCAGCTAAGCTGCTGCATGTTGACATTCAAAATAAATGGCGTAACCACTAGCAGAGCTAAACTTGTGGTGCAGACGTTCCTTGCTCCCAAGAATAATAGTTGATGCAGTATCTGGGAAAACCTCTTCTTTAACAACTACAGAATTAGAAGTCAATATGAAGTCTTTCCAGAGCACACTCATAACCTGACAGAAATGGTGTGTATTGGGATGAATCATTCATCCTTTTAACAAGTGTGATGGCTATTACATAGTGAACCAGGTAATTTATTTCTTTAAGCATTTTGCCAATAACCTCTTCTGAAGCTTCTGTACTCAGGGAGGAAAGAAGCATTTTAAACACTTTCATTTTGGTGGAATATACCATTTTATAAGGAACATACCAAAATGGACGTGCTGAAGGTTTTTTTTTAATAAGAAAGAAAATGTTCGTGTATTATAAATATGGTAGTGGTGAATGGCAAAGGCTTTTTTTGACAGTTCAGATCTGAAAATAGAGAGTTCTTGATGGACACTCCTTTTCCTATAAGCATCTTCAAAATGGGTAAACAATTTTTAACATGAAAAGGAATATTAAGCAAGTATTCTACATTGCTTAAGCTATCTTAAAATGCAGTTCAACAGCTGAAATCCAGGAAGCATGCCAGCATCTTATAATGAGATAACATTGAACAAACCACCAGAAAATACTCTATGGATCACTTCTTTGAGATGATATTTCAAAAACAGTACACTATCTGAAAACAGGCTGATTTTTATGCTCTCACACCATAGCAACTGTCTCTGCCTCTTTTCTTATTACAGTGGTAATACAAAGTGTCTTGGCTGCAGACTGAGATGACAGATATTATTACAGCTCCATTGTACACTTACTGCAAAGTCACCAATACATTATGCTTTCAATTTTTTTCTCTTTAGAGGGATATGGTTTTGCAGCTCTATTAATAATCTGTTAGAGAAATTAAGGGCTCAAAGCCAAAGAAAAGATAACTGTTGTTATCACACCAAAAGATTTGCATAAGAACATAATGGAGTTTTAACATGAAATATACACTTTTTAACAGCAAGATGATGATGTCCTAGGTTAGTGGAGTAGTGCATTTAAGAAATGCCTTGCAACCGCACACAGTATAATTTCAATATTAATGGCACTGTCAAACTGCTTAAAAACACTTTAAAAAAAAAAGGAAAAAAAGAAAAACAACCTTTAAACAATCTGTAAGGCATGCATTTGACTAAGACAAGGGATGCACGAGCCTTTTAGAGCATTTTGATAATAGCTGTTTCTCTCTTATAGGGAGTACAGATTCTTGTCTGAAGTAGACTTTTCTTACCTACTTTAATCAGTATTGGTGCAAGATGTTTTGGTATCTACGGTCATCAGAATATCACTGACATTCAGGTCAATGAAGCCATTTTGATTACAGTCTTTTTGCCAGAAAGCAAAATACCTATCTGGGTTTAATGCTGTTGAGAATTGTTGAAGGCACTTGCAAGCATTTGGCAAAATAGAGAATGCATGTCCTTAGCCATCAAGACAGTGCATTACTGGGGGCCCTAGTGGACTGACTCCTGCTTCCAAATCTCCCAGTGACCATGGAAATGTCACTGATCCAAAAAAGCAAATGTTCTTTTCTCTCATATTCAACCTAGACATGGTTTTCTAGCTGTAGATTATTACCAGGATATTTTACTTTTAAAAAAGGCAAAATCAGGGTTGACTCTGAAAGTCTTCCAGAGACAAAAACAGATTCACAAGATAGCCAACATTCATTCCAGTGAATGAATCTGCAGTCAAGACAGACAAGGACTTAATTCAACATAAGCTGTAAATTAAATTCCCAACCTGACTCATATGCCCAAATGTGTAGTAGATATACTACATGCTGTAACTTTGCAGCTAGTACAATAGCTGCTATCTTGATGAAGCTGAGCAAAATGCACTCTTGATTAAATGCTTTTACACTGCTCAACTTTTCACGTTCAGCAATAACCCGGGGCTCAAATTTTATATCTTTGGGGATTTTTTTATCTAACAGGACCTGGAAAAATAAAAGGCTTTTCCTTACAAGGAACTGATTACACAGAATCAAAGGGAATGGAGGAAAATAGTTATTTCTTCAGTGGGTAACATGTAAATACGCAAAAATTCCTAATTCTCACAATAAAGTGTATTTGCAAAATAACTGATAGGATGAATTATGTACTTTACACTCGTCAAGACCTACACCAGAGAAGGGCCTTGGTATTTTAACCTATATTCCAATATGACTTAATAAAATTAATCTTGATAAAATTAGTCTCCAAATATTTTTGTGTACCATTAAGTTATTTATTTTGATGGTAGACCGACAATAAGTTCTGGACAGAGAGAATTTGTTCTTATTTACATTAGGGGCCAGGTGTTCAAGAAGCCAGAGTAGAGGGTTCTGTCAATTTTAAACTGTTACCTGTAAGCAAAAATGTATATGGTTTCTTGAAGAGGATACATCCAGAGCGACATGTTATTTAGTGATGCTATACTGCTGGAAGGCTTTTGTGTGCATTTGGAACAGCTGAAGTCAAATTACTTTTACAGCTCTGATAAAGTATTGAGTACTTTATAAAGAATAAAGTAAAGGAACATTCAATGGTATAAATACAACAGAGCTAAAGCCAGAAGGGTTTTTCTTTGACCCAGTATTTCCTTATGCTCTTTTTATATCTAGGTGTATGAGATTCAGAGTTTACCGTATTTAAGCTTCTATAATTGAGACAGATGGAGTCAGTACTTTCTGAATAGCCATCTCCTGTGTTGCAGGATGGTTTAAAATGCTGTTGGGTTTTTTCTTAACTGTTAAGAAAGTAGTCGTGATCATTGCAAGTGTCTTAGAAAATCAGTGATGTTGATTGTTATTCTTCTGATACTCCTCTCTCATCTGGCATGTAAAAATACAGCTTTAGAGTTATATTACAAGAACAATAAATCACAAGAATAATAAAATCTGCCATCTAGCTGTCATTGTAGGAAAGCTGAATATGAGAAAGCAATTAGTACTGAATTATTTCTAAACAATAATGGCACAGCCATCTTCATAAATAAAATTCAATATATTTTGCCTTCAATATATATGTAGTCCTACCGAGTTGTAACCAGCAGTCTAGTTCCTATATGGTACATAAATTGTGAAATCAGATGTGTATATTTAGGCCCAACACCAAACTAAACTGAGCTATAATTATTAAGTTAGAAAAAGATCCCAAGACTGTAAAAAAACACTGGGGTCTCAAGGAGCTTTTCAATAAGAAATAAATGTGATGGTGCCATCAGGGTTTTTTGTGGTGGAACTGAAATTCAAGAAAAGTTCTCTTTGTGCAAACAGGCTTGCCTTCCCCTCCTGCCTATTCATTAGCATTCTAAATAAAATTTATTAATTTAATTACTTTTCCCACTTGGCATTACATCAGTGCTGCCTAAGACAAGTCTTCCTATTCTGTTCCTGGATGCTGTTACTGCTTTTCCATTTAGTTTCTTCTACATACACACTAGTGTGCATGGTGTCAAAGCCTTTATATCTAGAGTATTTGAAGCCATGAACATTCCTATACTTGGCTTCATTTTAAATTCATTTTTTCTGTTAGATCTACTCTAAATGTAGGCCGTTGGCAGATGATCCCACTCAACAAGGTTACCCCAAACTAAAATAAAACACTTACCCAGTGAATACCTTGTGATGGCACTGAGCCTTTATCATTTAGAGTACTTATTTCAGTAAGGGAAGTTGGACCAAGGGAAGCAGAGATTTAACAGTTATTTGTCTGTATTCTTTGAGACTCCCCTGTTCTGGACAGTCAGCCCATTCTACTTCCAGGTTCTTATAATACCCAGCTCATTGCAGGTATGTATGTTACATACGCTTTATGAATAGACCTATCTTAATCAGCAGAGCAGACTGCTGTGACATAAATAAGGACCATATTTCAAAAATGTAGCCAAAATTTACTGTGCTAAACACACCCAAAGAACTGTTTACTATAAAATCTGCCTCCTGAGAGCAGATGTTTGCTGGACAGAAAATTCTGTACAATCTCTTTTTCTTTCAAAAGTATCTGTTTTGTACAAAGAGAAGCTGTCTTAAAGATCACCCATCTCCTAAGAAGTAATCAGCTCCCTGCTGCCTGGTCACTTTTATCAGAAGGCAAGGAAAAAACTTAAAACCACGTTTTCTACATCCTGGCCATAGCCATAGAAGTTGTGTATTTTCTTTGCAGGAAATATTCTCTGTTTAGTTCATAAAAGAAAGGAGTCTTCAGGACAGTATTTTTATTTTCAGGAAAATGTTTGGGCATTGGCAAGACACTCCTTCCACTAGTGTATGGAAGGGGTACCCACCCTTGGCGAATAATCTGGATAACATCACCTTACCTGTTAAAAGAAGAACGTGAGCATATATAGGGCGTATGTAGATTGAATACACAAAACTAAACATGTTAAATGGCAGAATAACCATCAGCTGAATTAAACAGTAAGGAAGCAATTAGAAACCAGCCTGAAAGGAAGTATAAGAGAAGCAAGAAGATACTTAACCATAGGGAGAGACCCTTGAGCGAAAACATAAGCAATCAAAACCTCATATGTACCGAGAATTCATATGATGTCACCCTTATGTAAGGCATGCTCCTGAGTGGAGTATTTCTTTTAGACTGCATTTCCGTGTGTATTCTGGCTTCTGTGGCTCCATTCTGAAACAGCCACTTTCTATACCCTGCATTCACCCACTAAGATATATATTATTTCTCAAACTCAACCAGAGAGGTTTCTTTCTACGTCTATGGAAGACTTTAGTTAATGTGTATGTAATTTTCAATAATGTCCTTATATTTTTCAGTCTGAAATAACTGTTAAATAATTTGGCTTTGCCTAGAGCTTTGTTTCTTCCAAATGATTTATGGATTTCCCTGACATTCTTGGATTCCAATATGTGAAACATAGGAAAACATGTTCTGGACAAACTGCATGTGGATTTAGAGGCACATGGAATATGAGGTCTCTTTGTCTATTTGAACTCCTATTAGCCTTTGAAAAGTTACTGAAAGTGCTATTTAATACATGACCTTTCTGTATACATAATTATTAGCTATCAGAAAGTTGAACTTTCTGGACTGATCCTTTATCTTGAAAGTGCATGAAACTATGATGCTTGGAAAGACAGTCTCCAGGTTTAGTCCAGACGCTGCAGGAATTATTTTAGAGTCATGTTTAATTGATAAGGGCACAATATTTGTCCATATAGAGGCTCCCCCCGCCCCTCTTCTTTCGTACTTTTAATAACATCAGAACATTCTGTGAATATCTGGTCAGAATTACCCACATTGTCTCTGCAGGAGATTAAATGAGTAGTAGTAATGTGTCCATAGTGATACCAGTATTGTATGAGGAGGGTACTCCAGAGGATTATTCTTTACAGAGTAAGAGGAAAACTGGTGCACTTCCAGTGGGCTTAAACCAGATGTTTTACAGTTACTTCTTGGAAGATCCAAACTTTTTTTGTTTGGGGAGACACAAATCAATGACAGTTTTAATGAAGGACCTAAGAAACAGTGCTGGTACTTTGAGACTCAGCTGCCATTATTCTCCTGGTCTTTTTGAAGGCTCGGGGGAGTTCTTTGGACACAGTTTAGAAACTAGGGATGTGAAAGTCTGTGGGGAAAGGACAAAAAAAGGCATCTTCTAAGGAACTCTAGTCTAATTCAGCAGACCTTATTCTTTTGTTAGATCCTAAGGCACTCAGTAAAATAGCAGCCTGTTACCACAGCTATTCGTTAGTATATAATAGCACAGACTTCCAAGCAGCAGAACCCTCATCTGGGGGAAAAAAATTTAGCAAAGGCCAGTCAGGCAAGAAAGTTGTGAGTCCCTGTGGTTCTGTAAAGGATGTTACAGTGCTTACATAAGACTATCATTTTGCCATTTACAGTGAAAGTAATATTTTCTTTATGTGTTCAAAAATAATTTTCCATATTGATTTCATTTGCCGCTTCTAACATTTTAGCAGTGCTTTAGCAGTACCAAAAAAATGCCTCTTACTGAGTGTTTTGCCCATGTCATTAGCTTACTAACCCCATTCCTCCATACATCATCCTTATAAAAGAAATAACTATTAGGGATTCCAAGGCGTAAATTCCCAGGGATTCAGTGCTTTACAGTTATACCCAGACTCTCAATTCTAACTAATATTGAGCATATTCTGTCTTCAGATGATCATGATTTATGTACAAGCACCCTCTGAGAAGTATCTATTACTGGAACTGCAGTTTCATGAAGGCTCAATAAACACCCTCAGCATCATTTCTAGATTGGATATTGGCAATGGACAAAAAAATTTATTTCTATATTCCAAAGGAAAGTAATCCTAAATTTCGTACTCTACAATACTATTAGTTCATTAATGTTGCCTGAGGAATACTCCTTACTACAGTATGTATCATGTCTAATACTTGAGTCCAATACTTGTTGTCATTCCATTCTTCAGAAAGATATTAAACAAATTGAATTGCCCTTGGCAGGATGACAACAAAGATAAACGTCAAAACTGTTTCATGTGAAACTAAAAAAATGTATCTAAACACGCAAGCTCTGTGCCTGCAATCTTTGTGGCTCTGAATAATATACTACCTAAAAATTTCAGACATTAGAAATGTATGTTCGTGCAACTTCCACTCCAGCACAAAGTATGTTCGTATACATATACATCTGGATAAAAAGATATATCAAAAACTGGTATGATGCTATCTTGGTGGCCAGCTCTTAATGGGAAAGCAGATGATTCAAAACGGTTGAGCAAATAAAGGGGTTTTTTTTGTTTGAAAGAGAAATTAAATAAAAAATTGAAAAATGCAAAAAAGAACCTCAGATCTGATTAATACCAATCCAAAAATAATAGACAAGAATTTATATGAATAAAGTTGGCCACTCACATTAGCTGGTCCAAGTGTTCTTCATAGCTGAGAACTTAAGATTTCAGCAAAATAAACCACTTTCAGTACCTTTGTTCCAGAGAATTAAAGGAGATTTCAGATATCAGGGTAAATAGTAGTTTAAAAAAATCATAATATTTAACTCCCTAATAGGCAAAATTTCAAAACTGATAATTCTACTACTACTACTACATCCCTTTGGTAAAATGATTTTTTCTATGAACACAAAGTAGTACATGAAGATGCAGCAGAGGAACAGCAGGTGATGTCTATAGTCTTTATCCTTCTACATCTATGTAATAAGTGCACTTTAATCAAAGACATGAGTCCAGATTGTATAAGAACAGAATTTACTACCTCTGCAGTTCATGCATTTGAAACTCCCTATGTTCTTTATGTTTCTGCCTGGAGCCCCAGTCTTTCTGAACTTAGAGGCATCATTAAATTGCATTTCCTGTTTCAATCAAAATTAAAATATCATCCCTCAAGAATTATACTGATGCCCATTTCATACTAATAGGGCTCTGAAAAGATTTTGAAGACACCTTTTGCTCAGAAATGTTCACACGTAAATTACATATTCCACATAAATACATCTGTCCATGTCTCTGCTTTGTCAATACGATACCCCCAAAAGAAAAATATACTAATTGCTAGGGTAGGTTCTAGAAAGGACACCTATTAAATATTAATGCAGACAAGTAGCGATGATAATTTAGTAATATTTGTTGTAGTCTAATGAATGTGAGAAGTTACAAAGTTGTTATTTTCTATTTAACTGGGTGAAGTAAACTTTTTGGTTTTAGCATCAATATGGTTTCCAGTTATGGCAAATATGACAAGGTCATAACAATAAATTAATTTTTCCACTGTGTCTTACAATAGTCCTGGTAAAACCCAGCTTATCTGTTACCTTTACTCTTTATGCTCAGTGAATCTGGCTGTAAATTACTAAATTATTTTTAAACATGACCATGAATAATTGCTCAAAACTTATTTAAGTGATATTCTTGAATAAAGAAGGATTCATCTTATGTAGCATCAGTTAACTTAAGATGAAGTGTCTAATCTGAACCAGCTTCCCATCTGCTCATGCTTCATGCCAGTGGAAGAATGTATATCAGGAAGATAATTCTAATTCTTACGTAATACATCTCAAATGATGAGAAAGAAACATTATTTGTTCCCAGACCTCACTGAGATCCTCCCAGGAACCAATGGTCCTGGTTCTTCTTTAATTCAGGAGCTATCCTACAAGTAGCCAAACAGACATAGATTACTCAATTTGCTGTTGACTAAGATAAAACAATAGTGGTGAGGAGGGAAGACACATTGTCATTTAAATAAATCCTTTTGCATTATGCTGTCAACAGAAAGCAGAATTAAAATGAGAACAAATTATCCTTATACCTGTGGCAGGACATAAATATTTTCACCCTGCTAGATAACCAAGTCCCAAACAATTTCATTTTTTTCTGCCCTTCATGATGATTTTGTCCACACAGAAAATCATCTACATTCATAGGCATATGGGCTGAGCACAAAAGAATTAAAAGCAAATTCAGATAATGTGTTCCAAGGGGTTCTGTGCTTGCCTGCCTGACAGACTATTTTAATCTCAAATCTTCATTCAGCAGAACAGGCAATACTCAATGTTTGCAAATTTCACATTCTTTTAAGCTTTTCTGCAGCATTTTGATTATAACTTCTACATATTTTATAAAATCTGACAACCAAATATTTTCTGCTTGAGTCATCCTGTTGTGTCAGGTAGCCTCTTTGCTAATATTCACGTGCATCATAATGAGCACGACACAGGTTTCTGAAACCCTGATAGTGCACCTAAAGTGTAACTTTCACATTTACTCTTGAGCTCTCACCCACCTTCTTTTACCATGCTACTTGCCCAGCCTCATATCCCATTTGTCGGCTCCTCTCCCATTCAGAGAAAGGTCATCTAGATCACTCCTCTGCCTCTGTGCTTGAACAACCATGCATAAATCTTTCCTGTCAGATTACCGTATGCTGCAAGACCTCTAAAGATGAAGACTGAGACACATTCCAATGCTTTTCTGTCCTAAACTTTCTCATATCCAACTTGAACTTCATGCCATTTCGGAATTACTTCTTGTCCTCTTCAGTTCCATAGGGCTGCTGCTTCCAGTAGACTGAACTGGTTGTCCTCACAAGGTACATGGTTAAAGACTGCTGAGGGAAGGTAGGCAGTAAAGAAGCAGAGATGTGTGTTATGTAAAGGACATCCTTCACTGAGCAAAGACGTGGTGTGAAACCAAGGAGGTGTCTGTGGAGACTGTCCAGGTCTAGGTCAAAGAGGATGCAATACCGATGATGTTGTGATGAAGGTCTGTTACAGCCCACCTGAATAATATGATGCCTCTGAGGCTGTCTGCAGACAATTAGCAGGCATTCCTTGATCACAGCCATTGGTCTGTATGGAGAATTTTGACCATCTGGACACCTGCTGAACAGGAAATACCATTCTTAAAGTCACCCTAGAAGTGTCTAGAGGGCACTGCTTATGATTTCCTAATGCAAATGCTAGAGGGGCCAACCAGGGATATTTGACCTGCTGCTCAATGAGGAAGAAATGGTTGTGAATGTGATCACAGGTGGTAGTTTGGGTTGCAGTGACCGGGAGAAGACTGGGATTGAGATATCGAGAAAGGCTGAGAAGGTAAACCACGGACTTTTGCTCTAGACTTCAGGACAGCAGATTTGGCTTATTTAGAATACTGCTGGGATAATCCTCTTGGAATCTGCTACAACGGGCAATCAGAATAGCTAGCTGACTTTTAAAGAAAATTAGCTGGAGCTCAGGAGCAAGCCACCTCTTCATGCAGGAAGACCAGGAATTTAAACCAAAGGCCAGAACAGCTAGGCAGAGAACTCCCTAAAGAAATGCTAGAAGAAATCATGCAGGAATTGAAAATAAGGACAGGAAATGAAGACTGTAACAGCATTGCTCATGCTGTTGAGGTTAAAAATCACAAAAAACCAAAATGTGATTAGAGCTAAAACTAGTTAGGGACATAAAAGGTTAACGGGAATGGTTCTTACAAGTATGCTAGTATCATAAGGACGTTCACAGAAAATAAATGCTGCTGAATGGGAGAGAAAAGTGACTGACATGATATGGAAAAAGCTAAACTATTTAATGGCTTTTTCACCTTAGTCTTTGCAGGCAAAGCCTACTTTTTAACTTCTGCATGTATCAGCCTGGTTTTGGAAGGAGGCAGCCAGGAGCTCAACAAGTTAGGGACAACTTAAAAAAGTTGGACTTACTCAAGTACAGGATACCAGACCAAATTCACCTGAAGAGGTTAAAGGAGGATGGCTTAAGTGAGCATAATGATACTATCATCTATTAAAATCACAGTGTTCAAGAAAGGCCCTCAACAACTGGAAAAAGGCAAAAATGTTCACCTTAAGAAGGAAGGGAGATCAGGGGAACTCTAAACCAGGCAGCCTCACCTTCAACACTGGAAAGATCACAGATGGCATTCATTTGGAATTAATTTCCAATCACATGGAAGACAAATCAGTCATTAGAAACAATACACACAGATTTATCAATGGAAAATTATGCTCCACCAGCCTTAATAATGTCCATGATACATACAGGATCAGTACCGGTGTCCTTTCATTAGGGACCTGGATGATGATACAGAATGCAACTCAACAGATTTCTGTAGGATATTTCGTTAAGAGGAGTGACTGACATAATGCATTTCAAAAATTCAAGCCAGCAGGATCTTGGGAAATTTATGGATTGTGCCAAGAGAAGCCTCATGAAGTTTAACAAGCAGAAGGGCCAAGCTCTGCACCTGGGGTGGAATAGCTGTGGCTCATGGGGACTGACTAGCTGAGAAGCGGCCAGGCTGAAAGGACTTGAGGGTGATGTTTGACCACAAGGCCAACATGCTCCTGCCCTGAGCTAAATGAGCTTTGCAGAATGCTCAGTGGAGGACTACAAGGGGCCTAAAGCACATGGTTGATATGGAAAGGTTGAGTGAATTGACTTCTTTCTAGTCTGGCAAAATTAAAGCTAAGGGCCATACTTGAAGTACAGATGCAAAAATAGCAGAGCTGAACCCTTTGCAGCAGTAGCAGACAATATAAAGGGGACTATACAAGAGACAGTGGCCTTGAAGTGTGAGCTGGGTAGATCAGGTTATATATATATGGAAAAACTTATTCACAGTGTAGCACTACACCAGGATATCCATAAAAAGTGTGGACACACCACCAGAGAAGATTATGAAGACAAAGGTTTGGTTGTCCACCTCCAAAGGGAAACCAGAACAGACACCCCTTCTAACCAGCTTTTTTATAATTCCTTGGATTCTCTGTGGACACAGCTACCCTAACTGCAAAAGTTTGAAAGTTTGAACGCAGAGTGATATATGTTTTATATTTTACCATTTATTAACTCACATTTTGGAGGCCTTAGTTCCAGGAACCTAATAGTCAGTGTGACCTTCCCTGTACAGTTTATTTCTTTAGCTATGGGTTTTACAATGCATTTTCAGTTCATTTGTGACTGCATCTTTCGAAAACAATGTTCTTACTTTTTTCTTTTCTTTTTACTTTTATGAAGATCTCTCTTTTGCCACTCTATGTTTTATCATTCTTTGTTTACTCTCTTCTCCGCACACAATAAAAAAAGATGAAGAAATTTAAAACCTTAATTAGAACCTTGTTTTAATGTGAGCTAACATCCTCTACACTATAAGAAAAGTAAAAATTTTGCAAACCAGAAACAGATTAGTTATATAGCGGTGATTTCATTCAGTTCCATTCAAAACATCACGTTGTTAGCTCAGATGGAATAAAGCCATAACCAGGTATATGGAAAAACTTTTCCTCCATTCCCAAGATATACTGAACTAGTTTTTTCTTAGAAAAGTCTGTTTAAAAAAGCAAAGACAGTGCCTTTAGTTAGGTTTTCCACACAAAAACTGTGTACTTACTTTTCCATAAACTAAAATTGGTCCAAGCTACATTAAACTAAGTCTATTAACACAAGACCAATCTGCAATATCTGGTTTTCAGAGGGAAGGACAGGGCATATGATCAACATGCAATAAATTCCCAACAGATGAATTAAGTTAGGTTTATAATGTGTCAGATGACAACTGTAGTTTGAAAACAGAGGAATTTAGAAAACAGAGGCCTCTGTTAGCAATATGAAAGCAGACAGCCTTATAGAGGAACTGGGAAAAAAAACGAGGGTTTTTTTCTAAGAATATATAGATGAAAAACAGCTTTAAAACAAATGTACTGCATTATTTCAGCAATAACACCACCACTGTGTTATATACAATAGTGAATATTGCATTTAATTAAAATAAATAGAAATTATTTACTGACTTTCCCAGTTACATTTCAAAAATATTTTTCTCTATGAAAAAAATCTTATTACACAATTAGTTTTTGCACAACCTATGCACTGCTACTGCAAAATCTCTTTAAATAGAAACAGATAATAGGTCAAATCAAATAACTTCTGTTACATTCCGTAGTACATATAGATTTCGTTTCATTTTAGAATCTTATCTGGTCTAGCCATTCAAAACTAGTTTCAAAAGTTCTAAATTCTTTTGGCTAGGTCTTCTGGTAAGATTAATTTTAACTGTGAATAATTCTAACAAAATAAAGTGCTTAAGTAAAGTTTTCACTATAAATAATAGGTCTGTCAGTGTAAGCATGTAAAAACTGTGTAAGCATATAAAACTCTCTAGGTATTCAAATGCAGGTAATTCAAAGGGAGTTTGTCCAGCCAACATGGGTCTCAGAAGTAAATTATAAGCTCCTCATTCTGATTATTCAGATGGTTTCAATTCACAACCTAAAGTGCAACTGCACTTATGAATAAAGTATATTTATTGCAGTGATAAAATTAAGGAAATAAATAACGGATGTGTTTACTTTAAATAAATATATATTTAGCACTAATCAATAGATTGTAAGTTATGTTAATAAGGGGACATTTTACTTTCTGAAGCATGCCTTTCCCTGCTTGGCATTATTCTTCTTAATTACTACATATGCCTATTTAAGCCTCAGTACCTAAACATGAATGCAACAAGTTAATGAACTAATACATAGGTGAATTTTTAATCATTATATAACTTTCAGAACAACATCCCTTACCTGTCTTAAGACTGTTTTGTTGTGCTTTCCATACGTACACTCTTGGGTAGCTTTGTCAATTTATTTGGAGTGATAACAATGCCTCTATGAAGTGCACAGTAAGCATTACAAACCCAGAATTTTCTGACCAAGGGTTTCAGCTCATGTCAGTGCTGTAGCTGGGCCACCAAAGCAGCTGACAGTGCTCACAAACGTGCACGTAGAAATTCATCTTCATGATACTCTTCCTGACATCAGTGGGTCATGTTTGAGCCAAAAATAGGATAATTTCATTTAGTAGCTCTCAATGACTATTTTCACTTTGCTTCTTACCACCTCTGCTGAGCCCCATAAACTTGCAGCATATGTAATATGTTGCATGAAAGAGTTCCACCACATTGCTTAAATAACCACTTTTTTGTTATTTTTGAGCTTGCAAACAGCTAGCTTTGTTTGATGTCCCCACCACTGCACACTTGATGCCACTCATGGTGCTATTGCTCTCTATTGTACTTCCCTTTCACACCTCTCTTTTGGGTAGAAGAATCACTGCCTGCTATCACTCCTTAGACAGAATCTAATCCTACCATTTGACTACCTTTGTCATTCATTCTCTGAAGCTTTTCTACTTTGATTACATTCTTTTTTTTTCCAGATGACAATCAGAACTGCACATAGTATTTAAAAAGTCAAATATCATGGCCTACCATACACATATTGACTGATACAATGATATTCACTTATTTTCTGTTGCTTTCCTAATAATTCTTAACTACAGACTTCCATTTTTTGTAACCTTGTAAGCACAGGACTGATATTTTGACATATTTAGTTGCTAAATATCAAGCTAAGCGAAAAATTTGAAATAAAAATTAGTTTTCATACAGATCAGTTTACATTTTTCTTCACTGAATTTCATCTGCCATTTTAATAACCATTCATTCAGGCCACTCATATTTAATACCTGTAATAATATGATCAGTAAATTTACCAAATAACTCTTTACTACTTCTCTGGCATATTCACATGTTAATATATATTTTGAGAAGCATGGATCCCAGTATATGTCCTATGGGACTTCACTTCTGGCCTCTTCCCACTGTGAAAACAGACCATTAAAAAAATCACCCTTTTCTCCCATATTTTAACATTTTTTATGAATGCAGGAACTTTCATTTCAGCCAGCTGCAAGGTTTTCTTTGTGTTTCTTCTGAGCCATATGTGTTGTTTCCTGCAGTGCTTGGTGAAACTGACACTATTAAATACTTTCTAGTTCTTTAAAAAAATTATTACTATAGTTTTAACTGATTTACCCAGTACTGACTTAATGGCCTAAACTCTTCTTTCAACTTCTCTCAAATTCACTTTAAAATTGGCAACATATTTGCAACCTTGCATCTCAAAAGCTATCAAAATAGTTTTAAAAAATGAATGTCACACCATAGTTACCATTTTGAATATTTCACTCTGAATGCCTTTAAAAATCATAGGTGTATGCCATCTGATCTTGATATTTTCTTAATTTTCCTTTGTACCACCTCATACTGACAAAGTATGACTTCAGATGAGTTCCCCCATAGAGGTAAATTGTGTGAGAATCTACCAAAACCCTCTAAGAAAAAGCAGAACAATTTTGTTCCTATAACTTCTTCTAAGTGCTTCTGTTTCCTTTGATTATCTTTTGGCACTACAGGCTCTCTGCTAGACTTCCTGCTGCTGCTATTGTAGAAATAGAATTTCTTAACTCTTATGTTTCTTGCAACTATTTTGGTTAACAAATTTCTTATGTATCTTGCAATTGTTTTGATTTGCCCTGCTGTGGATTTTTTTTTTATTTATCTATATTTAATCTTAAGAAGTTTACAGTCCATACATTTTCTTTAAAAATCTTCAGCTACCTGAAGGATGTCTGCTTGCCCTCAGCAGTCTGATACCCTGCTGCTTAGCCTTACGGGCTCCCTTTTGCCCTTTCTCAAGCCTTTCTTGCTAAGCAGGATGTATTTGCTTTCTGCCTGCAATACAATATCTTAAAAAGTCTCTGTGCCATCTGCCATGACTTAACTCTCTTAGTGATTCCTTCCAGATTCTTCCTTACAGGAGCCCTTTTTTATAATTGTTCTTTCTGAAGTTAAGCACAACTGTGGGGAGATTTCTTGGCTGCTGCAGCCCTACAAGGATTTTGAATCTAGGGGAAGATTTTTACCATATCCACCTGGATTTTGCTTCCTTGCTCATGGGATCTTCAACTATCCAGTCCATGAATATCAGTAACTTGATGTCAGCAGCTCTCTAAGGAAACTTACTGTAATGCATGTAAGTGTCAGTGTGTTCAATCTATTTTTCTCTCTAAGACTCTGCCTTGTCCTTCCAACTCATTTCTAGTTTTCCCCCAGTTTGTCACTTCAAACCATGTGCTCAACTCTACCTATCACCTTTTCCCCACTCTTAAGCTAGACTAACTTGTGATCTCAATTTAAGTGCCAATCCTCCTTTACAGTCTCCTGTATTCATAAGGACTCCTTGGCTCTTCTTAAGGATGAGTCACCTCCATACACCATTTTTTCAAGTATATACATGAAAATATTCCCTTTCAGCCACTCCGTAACTAGGGAAGGTCACTGCAGATATCCTGTTCTGCTGAGCCAATGTTGTTGAACCCCTGCTGTGGACACTTCTCTAAATAAATCACTCTTAAACCCGAAAAAGGATAATGGTACCTAAAAGCAGTAAACATAACCTGACCTTTCTTTCCCAGCCGCTCCGTAATTTATCATAGAATCAGAGATTCATGAAATAGTTTGTGTTGGAAGGGACCTTCAAAAGTCATCCAGTCCAGCCACCCTGCAATGAGCAGGGACATATTCAGCTAGATCAGGTTACTCAGAGCCCCATCCAACCTGGCCTTGAATGTCTCCAGGGATGGGGCACTGACCACCTCTCTGGGCAACCTGCTCCAGTGCTGCACCACCCTCATCGTAAAAAATGTCTTCCTTACATATAGTCTGAATCCAACCTCCTTTAATTGAAAGCCATTACCCCTTGTCCTATCCTTACAGGCCCTACTAAAAAGTCTGTCTCATCTTTCATATAAGCACCCTTTAAGTATTGAAAGGCCGCAATAAGATCTCTCCACAGCCTTCTCTTCTCCAGGCTGAACAACCCCAACTGTCTCAGCCTGTCCTCATAGGAGAGGTGCTCCAGCTTTCGGATCATTTTTGTGGCCCTCCTCTGGACCCGCTCCAACAGCTCCATGTCCTTCCTGTGCTGAGGGCTCCAGAGCTGGATGCAGCACCCCAGGTGGGGTCTCACCAGAGTTGAGTAGAGGGGTAGAATCATCTCCCTCAACCTGCTGCCTGTGTTTTTTTTATGCAGCCCTGGATATGGTTGTCCTTCTGGGCTGCAAGCACACATTGTTGGATCATGTGCAGCTTTTCATCCACCAGTACCCCCAAGTCCTTCCCTGTGGGGCTGCTCTCAATCCCTTCATCCCCCAGCCTGTACTGGTACAGGGGTTTCCCCTAACCCAGGCGCAGGACCTTGCACTTGGCCGTGTTGAACCTCATGAAGTTCACATGAGCCCACTTCTCAAGCTTGTCCAGGTCCATTTGGATTGCGTCCCGTCCCTCAGGTATCTCAACTGCTCTACTCAGCTTGGTGTCATCTGCAAACTTACTGAGGGTACACTCCGTCCTGCTACAGGTTCTAGTATGGACCCCTGAGGGACACCATTTGTCACTGGTCTCCATCTGGACATTGAGCCATTGATGACTACCCTCTGGATGCAACCATCCAGCCAGGTCCTTGTCCACCTAACAGTCCACCTATCAAATCGATATCTTTCCAATTTAGAAAGAATGATGTTGTAGGGAACCATGTCAACACCCTTACAGAAGTCCAGAAAGATGACATCCATAGCCCTTTACTTGTCCACTAATGCAGTGACTCAATTATAGAAAGCCACTAGGTTGGTCAGACAGGACTTGCCCTTGGTGAAGCCATGTCAGCTGCCTTTAATCACCTCCCTGTCCCCCATGTGCCTTAACATAGGTTCTAGGAAGATGTGTTCCATGATCTTCCGAGGCATAGATGTGAGGCTGACAGGTTGGTAGTTCCCAGGGTCTTCTTGGGATTTAGATCATGTTAAGCCTGCAGCTTCTTCCCAACATCCTTTACATTTTGCCCTAGAAGCTCCTGTCTCCTCTTCTTGTCACAGACACCCAGAGGGTCCATGTGCCCTCACTCCTCCTCACTGTTGGCTAGCAGTTGGTCCTAATACTGGGTGATATGTGCTACCTCACAGTCGGCAGGCACATTATCACACAGCTGTCCCCCAATGGGCTCTGGTTCAGCCAGATGCCCAAGTAACAGCCTCCTAACTTGAGTGGGAAAGCCAGGGCAGGGCGATGGCTGCCCTCCTCCCATCCCCCCCAGGCAATGCCCTCCCACACCCAAAACTAGCATGGTTATCTTGCAAACAGATTTTATTTACAATGTCACTGGAGAGCCTTGCTATGGGCAGAGCTTGTAGCCCGTCAGAGAAAATAATCTGTCCCTTGGGAATATTCATGCCATGTGACACTTGAAGCGATTATTTGTATCAGGAAAGGGACACTTGTAACATCATGATGATCACCAGATTTTTACCATCTTTTGCTTCCACTTTACAAAATAGCTATTTTAACATATCTCTATTTTTCTCATGAACGATTATGTTCCATTAAATAATTCAAGTGCTGAACTGTCAGTTTTTGTTTTGCACACCTCATCAGTTCAAGCATATTGGTTGCTTCAGATAGCTTTTCAGATGCTAGATAATGAAACACTGCACTATTCTAGAACCACTTTTGCAAAAACTCATATATACAGTGCCTGTAAACCTACAAAAGGACCCACCAGTCACCATAACGTCACCTTAGCTGAAAAAATTCTGCTGGTCTTGTCAAAATGTTTAGCCTAATATAATGGAAAAACACAAAATTTTTGTTCTTTAATGAGGTAATCTAATTGTCCCCTCTGGTTTTACACTTTATAAAAAATATTTCAGTGCTGATTATTTGCCAACAATTTCTGAAATTCAGTAGAGTTTTATTATTCTGTGTTGAAGTGTTATCTCAGGGGAGTATCTGCATAGTATACAGACATCAGCTCAATGTATATCATGATAGTGAATACTTTTACCCAAAGATTTAATTATTTAAATCTGCAAAAAAAATCAAGAAACCTGAATTTACCCCAGTGTCACTGGTAGTAGAATAAGATATGATACATGTGAGTGCATGTATGTGCACATGCACTGAAATTTACTTTCCAGCATGAAACCCCAGTCAATGCAACAGTAAACAACAGCATATGATTGATAAGAACCATTATTTGCAGTGTCCTCTTCCAACTATATTTGTCACTTACATAAGGCCTCCATGTTGGTATATGTTTATTAATTTTACATTACACACATTGTGTAAAACCACTCCTGGGACCAGGTCATTATATTTCATATCTGTTGTATTTTTCTGAAGAAAATTATGCACTGTTTCACGTGGTTTTTGTACAATAAGAATTTCACACACAAGCTGATCTAGAACTCAGCACAGCAGAAAAGTATTTGCAAGTAGTAATGAATTATTTCACTAGATTTTTATTGGGCTATTTTCAAATATAGATGAATGCATTCTGTTCACAAAAATAAGAGCTTTTCCAAATATTATTATTAGATAATAATGGAAGCGCTCAAATTAAAATTCTGAAATTTTTTAATTGTTTTGATAATGTTGTCCCTTTTTAAACAACTTTAAATATTAGTCTCAAAGAGTAAGCTCTCCAATTTTAAAATACAGGTTATGCAAAGAAGGAGCAAAACCAAGCCCATGCAAGTTTTGTGTCCAAATATGTTATTCTAATGACACAGAAATGAAATCACAGTTAAAAGACTGTAAGCCAACCACAAGTTAAAATGTGTGGGAACAAAACACAGCCATCACTCTTTAACAAATACAAAAGTTGCATTTATCCACTGCACCAATGGAAATTGACCACTAACGTTCTTTAGAGACTCAAACCATGAGATGATCCCAAGTTTTCCCAAATAAGGGAGGCTAACATTCACTTAATCATTAATTTTGTGATTTCCTGACAAACTGTAAAAGCTAATTATGGCTTCAGAGTCACAAGCAAAGACAGAGCTCAGGTCTTTCTCCAAAAAATACAATACCATGAGCATCTTTTGAAGTAACAGGACTTGTGGCACTTACTTCAGCAGAGCTGGCATTTCATTCATCAGCAGGTAAGGGTGCGCATGCGTGCACACACACAAACACACACGCATACAGTAGTTAGTACATTAGAGCAGAACAACACATTTTTAAAATATCTGCCCTTTACAAAGTTAATCCACAGATTATAAAAGGCTTGAATTTTCAATTTTTTTGTTGTTGAAAGATCATTTTTTCTGTTAGTGAGCACTTAATAGGTTCCATAAAGCAAATAAAAATAAAGAAAAACCTATTCAGCTTTATAAATCAGATACATATGACTGGATTTAAGATGAATGTTTTAAGTGAACTGGGAATCACATGCTTTACTTTTCTCTTAAAATTACACACAGGCTAATGGACTAAGAAAAAAGGAAAAAATATATTTTTATTCAAAACAGCTCTAGCATTGAAATGTTCAATAACTCAGTAACAGAACACTGCAGTAGATGGATAACAATGACTGTTCTTAACTGTAAACTGTAGATTGTTCTAAGGAACAACCTCTTATTCTGTAGCGTCTCAAATTGTGACCAAATAGTATCAACTTCATGGCCTTGTCAGTATGCTAAAACGAACAAAAAGCAAAACAAAAAGCCCTAGCACACATGCACACCAAAAAAAACCCCCAAAACAACCACCACCAAACCCCAAAAAACTAAACCAGTTTTTGAATAAAATAAGACAGCTGACAAGAGGTCTCTGTATAATTTTGGAAACCACCATAATTAGACTACATTCCTTTCATTCTTAAACATCCAAGTCTTCACTTGCTAAAATTCACTGATAATAAAAAATCTATCCCATTATATATTTAGATTTCTTCATGTGGATATTAAAATAAACTATGTTCTGAAATTAAGAGTTAAAATACCTCCTCTTGTTTTCCATACATATTTGCCTGTATAAATATACTTCATCATTTTACAAATTACAGTATTTATATTAAAGCTTTCAGTCAGCAAATCATTACAGCTTAACACCAACAAACAATTCCTGTATTTTGGTTCTGTCTTTAAATCATTTTTGGAGATAACAAAAACTAGCCAAAATGAGTGACGGCAAATAATATAAACAACACATTTATTTAGAAAAATAAAATGAAAATGCTGCTTGCCTGTTAGATTTCTCCATGAAGTATAGACAAATGGCTAGAAAATTTTTATGTCAAATACATATTACAAATGACTTCTTTAACAGTAACTGGGACTATTATGTCAATGTTCAGTAGGAATATTTTGGATCTATAATTCAACAGACTAAATTTCTTGGCTGCTAATATGATAAAAAATGGATGCTATTAAAAAAGATTATATCCCCTTTTTAAATACACCTTATCATGTTGATGCTTTTTCATATATATACATACATTTATACATGTATGTATATGTATGTATTTATTTAAACCTAAGAAAGGACCATAGACCTTTCTGTGAAGAGATCCCCATAGTGAAAGAGAGCGCAAATATTTTTCTTCAGTTCTAACGTTTTATTTCCTTTTGGAGCCCCGGCAAAATATAGCTTGTTGTAGTCAAAAAATCTCCTGGGGCCATCTGTGCAAATGGTGGCGCACATCATTACCCTGAATGGAAGTGACAGTGCAAATACTAGAAGTGCATTTTGATGCAATCTCTAACAGCTGGACTTCTTCAAAGTTGGGTGGAGGCCAGGAGACAGCATCCTTTTAAGCAATTTAACATCACTGATGCCCTGTTCCTGTATGGCTTTGAATATGTACAAGGGATGACAGAGGTCTTCTTTCCCCATAGACAGTAACATTCCTCTGTTACAGTAAATCCATTCATTTTCTACTGTCGCTTAAGTGCTTCACTTCTCCTTTTGGCTACATATTGAAATATTTTTGGATGCTGGCTGGACCCATGAAAAACTCATTGTTACTCTGGTTGCTCAGCACAAACTCTAGTGTCAGGCTCGGCGAGAGCAGTTTCTGCAATGGGGCAAGATATTTAGTCCTCTTTATTCTTCTTTCCCACTAAATGGAATTTAAGGCTGTGACTTTTGCCAGGACTCAGCTTGTAACTGTCAGATCTGAGAAAGATGATACAGTGCAGGCTACACTCGTGATCCATTGTGCTCTGACTTGAAGGGCTTTTCCATTCCCCATGGAGGGTCAAGTTCCTGGTTACTTCTCAGATCTGGCCTGCAACAAGTCACAATGATGAATCTGATATGCAAGAAATTAACTGACGTGCCTCCAGATATAGATATTCCTTCAAGCCTGAAGGTGCTGTTAAAAAGAAAAGACAAGGACAATGTTATAAAAATGTTACTTTAAATAGATAAAGCTAATACTAAAGAAAACAGAATTCTGAATGATCAATCCATTTTTCATGTAAACAAGAGTTCAAAGAATTATGATATTTTGAAACTTAACCTTTTATAGTTGTACTTTATTATTGATACAAGCCTAGGTTCTCTGCTGGGGTAAATGGGTTTAACTTCAATGGTGTCTTTGGAATCACATTGTATTACACCACCTGAGAAACTGATCATTGCTATCCTAGGTGCCAGAGTATATGGGGATCTTGAAATTATGATTTTTTAATATATTTTAATTATTCTTTTGAAGAAGATTACCCTTCTTAATCTACCTAACAAAACAATTCAGCTCTAACAATATGCCTTAGGGCACAAAATGAAATAAGAACTCCTGAGATCTTAAAAGTAAAGAGCTATACTTTAAGCATTTGAAACAAACTCTAAGAATTCAAGTCTAATTGAATTGAACCTGAGAATCTGGATTCTAATCCTTGTTCTCAAATAGAAGTGAATTCAGCAGAAGTTTCTCACCTGACAGGTAAATTTCCTTTTCCTAATCACTAAAATACCATATAAAATTTTGATTTAGGTCATTCACATTCCCTTTTGTGAAACTGCTTTAATTGGTATAAAACACTAAAATAGTCCTAGAGTCAGTGAAAGAGAATAATGCTCCAATCTGGTGCTGAGGTTCACTGACTCACTGAAATTCCTTACTTTATATATTAGGCAAGATAAAGCAGCAGCAAAAAGAGATACCTTGGGATACTTACTTGTTGGTAGCTAGGGCACTAACTTGGGTTAGATGATTAAATTCAGACTTCCTGAGGAAAAGAATGAGAACTTCCTCTTCCACTGCTGGTGATTTACACACAGAGGTACATAATACAAGGGGGAGGAAAACTACTTCTTTGCCATTAATTTTATGAATCTAGCCTTTCATTCACACTTCCTCTTGTTTGATATTGCCTGGAATGCTTCAATTTGATAAAGATTGTCAAGGGGTAGGACAGAATTTCAGTTTGGCAGTGAAAAAAGAAGAATCTGAAGTTGGTGTGCTGTGAACCCTTCTTATTTTTTTCCATACAACTAAAACAAAATAGCAGTTATTCAGGGAAACTTAATTAACATTCAGTATTGTAACAGTGGCCCAATGTAACCCAACAGTCTAGCAAACATAGTATAATAAATTTATGATAAAATTGGCCTAAAAGGAAATTTTTTTCCTAGTCAACTATTTAGGGTTTGGCTCACATTATTGATGAAAAAGAAGAGTATCCTAAGCATCTTTTGGCAGTTTATTTTTTAACTGAGGACAGCCTTCACATCATTAGAAACACACAACACTTTTTCTGCTGTCACAGTTTCTAGCTTCAATTACATTTCGGCTAATTATTTGTGTACGTTAATACATCATAAAAATCACAAAATAAAAGTTGGTATTGCCCTTGAACTCAGCTTAATGCTCATGAAACAAGATGAGTAAGGTATAACAAACTTATATGCAAAAGTAATAATAATAATAATAGATATATACAAATAGTATTTGTTCTCTGTCAGTAAACAGGTGTTCCTCAAACTTATTTTTTTTTCCTCTGGCTGCAATTAATAAATTATTCAATATCATGCCCACAAAACCAGTAAGTGGTATATCAGGTATACCTGGATTCCTCTAGCATATCTCTAATTCAGTCGTCAACCACAGAATTTGATTCACTCCCAGTCATACAACCACATGACATCCACCTTCATTTCATCAACATTCTACCAAAGAAGAAAAGCCCACCTTTTTTTTTTTCTTATGATATCTGTGCTAAAAAATACAAACTGCATCTCTGTGAAAAATGTAATGCACCTCTTCCCATTAATAAAGAATTTGTTCAGATTGGAAGATTTTCGTTAAGCTTGCTCAATGAAAAATTCAGAAGGTGGCAATGCCTGCATTAAAAACAGAAGACACATTTTCTTTTGCCATCTCCAAAAAAATCTGTAATTACAAGTCATTATTGTACACATGAAGAACTGAGGCACAAAGAGGCCAGTCACTGAAAAGAAATTTCCTATTAATTAGATTCCTATCCTGAACTGTCTACTTCGTAATTCTACATTTTTTACTATTTTGACAGCAAGGCTTTACGTTCAAATCACTACATTTAATTCATTGTTACAAAATTCCTTCATTACACCATACCTTCTCAATATCCTCAGAGTGAAAAAAACTGACCTTACTAGGGAGCTAGTATTCAGACAGTTTGTAGGAGATTGTTTTGTTCACTCACATCCTTTCTTCTCCCTTTCATGACTTTGGTAGCATCATTGGGTCATTCTCCTCCTTCTACAGCATCAGTATTTAGTTCCAAAAAACAGAGACTCAGAGAAACTACTGTCACTGTTTTCCCCATTCTAAACCAGATAACATCTCTTCTACAATAAAAAATTATATTTTAGTTCTCTGCCAGTATTACCCAAAAAAAATCTACTCCTTTCTTCTTCCGTTTGTCACAGTTTTCTTAAAAACTGAAAGTGAGTCTAGCCCAACCTACCATGACACCCTCCTCATCATGACCGTGACGATAGTGTTGCTGCACATACTGCTATGTAGAACACTGCAGATGGAAAATATTAAGGAAAAAGGCTACTACAGGGAACTATGCTTTCATGTCAGACCTATGGGATGGTTATGCATACAGTGGTTAGCATAAGTTGAACAGTAATTTACAGGTTTGGTACAAAACATGAAAATGATAGAAGGGGACATTTATCCAAGCTTAGCTGGATAAGCAACAAATTTTGTTTTAAAGGCACTCAGATATGAAGATACTTAGGTTCAACTTAGAGTATTTAAAGAATAATAAATGCAGTTTGATTCTATAGTGGCATGATGGGAAGACATCAAGCAAATTATATAGAAGACATTTATCAACTTTGAACTGATGAGTCCAGTGGTGACTGCCAGTGATGACCAAAAAGGATACTTTAAATGCAACTTTCTATGCTGGGTCTAGAGCCTTTTATCAAGAGAAAGGAGAAAACAACTAGGAAATGCACTTCACATTCAGTTGAGAGATTTACTTGATTAATACTAAGCTGTATAATTTTCATATCATTTTAAGACTCTGATAAAAGCACCTGAAAGACTAGCCTAATTACAATTTCCATTATTTGGGCTATTTTAGCACATACGGCATAATTTGGACATATGTTACTACCTGTCATAAGCACACTAGCAGTCAGAGCACGTGCCAAACTATTAGCTGTACTCACGTATTTAAGAGTATAACGAATGTTCCTAAGGGGAAAAATAAAATCACATAGTAATAAATCCTCCTAAATATAGTGCACATATTTTCCAGATATTGTTTAAATAGTAATGACATCTGTTTCAGTTACTCAGTTATACCTGAAAGATACAGAAATATTTAGATTCAGATATAAACTATTTTATCTATATTACCTTAGGTTTTTTACTCCTTTCTGATAAGATGCATTACTATGCTAATTCCTTCAAGAGAAGAAAGAATTATTGAAAGGGGGGAAGTTTTAGTACAGTTTCTTTTGCTTGTTTCTGTTGCCCAAGAAATCCCCAACATGACCCCTGGTGTATTTTTTTTTAGGTATAAATTTAAATAATGCATTTCAGAAGACACACAACTTCAATCAGAAGCCAGAACATTTCAGAGAAAAATGTATGTTTTATGATTAAAGGACTTCTGAACGCAAACCCAATGTTAGCATTTTTCTGTTCTGTGGTACAGCACTGCTGAGACATCTTTCTCTATAAAAACGAAACCAACCAAATCTAAGTAACACAGAATATTAACAAATCCACCACCACACTTCTTTATAATTCTTCCTAATTTTTCCTCAGAAGCTTCAGAATGCTTATTTATGTGTGATTACCTCATCCTACTGTTTCGGTCTGTAAAAAATTTATTTGCCAATGAGCAAACAAGAATTCCCAGTTGTTTACTGGAAATTTTTCTTTTTCTTTAAAAGCTTTGAAAGAGGTTGTAAATGCCATGAAAAACCAAAATACCTTAACTTATACATTCTCCTTTTTTCTTGACACACTATAATTCATTTATACGTTGACAGCATGTATTAGCTTCTACAGTAGTATTTTCCTTATAATCTTGCTAATGTCTCCTAACAATACTTCCCTAATGTGATTATGAAGTTCTCTGTTGTTCCAGCTTTGATATCTCTAGAGCTTTCTCTAAAACCAGTTCTATATATAGCTCTTTAAAGATAATCCTTAATAGAAATGTGTAAATCATGTCAGAGAGTATATGATGAAAGCATTTATTAAATATTTTCCAAATGAACTCACACTGCTTAAATAACGTATTTGTAGAAGTTTACCATCCTTGTGTGTTTGCACAACAAAATGCAGACCAACAGAATAGTGGTTCTGAGAACTACTCTAGAATAATTTTTGTCTATAATGAACAATTAACGGTTTGGAAATTAATTTGATGTACTGATAGCCACTCAAACATCTGGTGATGCTTCTTGAACAGTAAATATAAATCTTTTAGCTATAAGGTCTTTTAATACAGAAAGTATTTGAGTATTCCTTTATGAGGGATTACTGAAATAATTTATACCAAGTGTTCAGTGGACAATAATTAAACAGTAAAGCTAGCCTTGTATATGAGGCACTTAACTATATAAAAGGAAATTTGGGTCCACTTTCTCGTTTGGCTTCAGGCTTCCTTTGAGATCCAAGCAGTACTTTTAATCTGCATGTTACAAGTTAACAGCATTTTATTTGTCCCTTTCATTCTACAGATTTCTTCTTTATCTTTTCTGAAGGTAAATTCTCTGAAACACTGAACGTACAAGCACAAACACTAAAAAAAAGAGAGTTTTGATGCTTGTTGAGGGCTCTCTATCCTCTTGAAACAACAGAAACAAACAAACCCTATATTGCTAGTGGTAAACAAAGTCTTGCTTTGTGCAGCATCCTTCTGTGGAATATCTGAGGGATGTGGATGCATGGCTAGGTAAACTTGAGGCCTACTGACACTTTCCCAAACTGAAGTTCTGTATCTGAAATGCACAAAGAGAATCTTCTATAGTGATATAGAAAACAATATGGTCCAGGGAACCCACTTATTCATTCTTACTGCATTTTTTTTGTTTTAAAAATGGGCTTTTAAACACAAGAGCTAGATAATACGTGGTACTACTTCAATCTTTCTGCCCTTATTTTTGCCCTCCTTTTCATGCTGAGTCAAAGCAAATTTCATTAATTAGCTTGAATGCACATCTGTGTCAAATGGAGGTAGAACAAAGATTAGTAAAAGAAAGAGATGCAAAAGACAGGTAAGTCCCTGACAGAAGTAACTTTCTATTTCTAATGATCAGTGAAAAATTAGCTAGTAACACACTTGGGGAGCTGGTTACAAATTTTATCTATCTAGTTTAACACAGGCAATGCCATAGCAAGCAAATAATGAAACAAAATTATTAAGTATGGAGTAGCTTTGCATTTGCAATGAGTTGCCAAAGAATGTTATATCCAGTATCCATTGCTGGGAAGTTTCCTATCAATGCTGTACCTATTACATCTTTGCTTAATCTAAGGACCTTGCCATCATCGCCATCTTTTATTCTGGTTGTTAGCAGAAACTAAAAGAGATGGAAGGTCTGACAGATAAGAAAAGACACCACCACCCCATACCCCACATGTTTCAGTGCTTTTTCTGTAAAAATTCAGATTTCCTGTGGTTTACTTTTAAATCAGTCAATTCCTGAAGCTGACTATGTAACAAAAACCAGGATGACAATACAAATATCTGTGAACCTACACTCACTGAATAAAAATAATTTGAGTGTATGTCATAATCTATTTGCTAATGGAAAAAACCTTTTATCAGTCACTGAAAGGGTTGTTAGTCTCAGGGCAAGTGAAAGTTCACACAGAACAGTTAAATGTTTTGAAGGACATGCATCTTCTATTATTTAAAAATTTTGAGGTTTATGTTTCAATTTTTAGAGTTCAGAGGTTTTTGTATAATTACATGTCTTCAAGTGACATGAGAATAGTTTGAAAATCATTCTCCCCAGAGTACATCTTCTAGATGACAGGTGTAACCTTTTGTCATTCAGCCTGGAGCTGAATCCATGAAGGACGGATGATAAGTGAGCTGGCAGCCCTCCACTTGCTTATATAAAAAAAGAAAAAAATGTATATGGGTGAAAGGAGCCATGTAGGAGACAACATAACTGCAAATATTTCTGCTTTTTTTTTTTGACACTTACTGTTCTTTCATCTGTTCCAAATTGCTCAAGCAATCCAGCACTCTTGTACGATTAGGCCTACTTTGCAAGCCAAAAGGACTTAAAAGACATCAGCAGATATCTGTAAATACTTTGGTGCAGCCTTTCTGCAGGGTTGCCTATTAAGGGATGAAATCATTTATGATTCTAGCTGATAATATCCTAACGTTAACACACGTTACTGAGTGCTTTACAGGATTTACTTTTTTGCTTTATCATTTGGCACACAAGAAAAATAATTAATATAAAATAATTAATTTCAATGTCAGTAGAGATTCAGAAATTACTGAAACTACATTATCCTATTCTCCCTAAACGTGCCAATGTGACTAAAGGCTCACAATGATTCATTACTGTTCTGGTTAGTCAACACACTTAAAATTTTTTTCTTTACAAAAGAAAAGGGGTTTCTGTGATGCTTCTGGACACTGGGAGGTTCTGTCTTTGTAGCTAGGAATTTTTAGCTGCTAGAAATTACCGACTAGCTCCCATCTGAATCTTGGGCAGAAGCCTATAGGTGCAAGGGAGGCCTGAGGCCATCCAGCCATGGTATAGTGTTTAGTACAGGTGTCCACACTTCAGCAGCGTGCTGGAAGACTTCTTGACCACCAGCTGCAGCCCTCTTCCACCACAAGGAGCAATAGAAAGGGTTGCATCTACTGCTTGAAACTTCAAGCATTGTGAAAGAATAATGCTGAAACTTCTACACATACATTTACCACAATTTAACCAGCTACTTTCTTGAGCTCCTAGGAGATAATGGTATCAAGAAGAAATTGAATGGAAACAGCAGAAGATATTCTAAAAATGTAACTGAATATATTCTTAGATTGGAAGGTGAAAAAAACCCCATAGCTAAGCATCAATAAATTACCTATCATCTTCATATGCCTTGTGTTTTCAGCGACAATATGCATGAAAGAGATCAACCTGACATGACACTGACATTGAAGATATATGAAAGAACCTCCTTAGGGAGAGCACTACATATTTTCTGGGAATGTTCAAATGCAATTAATGTAAACCTTGGTAAAGAGCTCTGATTTGTGAAGTGGTACATACTCTACTAGAATGTATGTGCTTTCTGGACTGTAAAAATAGACAAAGGAAGCTAAAACTTCTGCAGATATACAATGGTTCAATGCAAACTTTCATTTTAAGTTACATCAGCTTCTGTTTCAACAGTTTCTTCAAATACCTGTATATAAATCAAGAGATCGCACAGAATCACAGAATCACAGGCTGGAAGGGACCTCAGGGATCATCTAGTCCAACCTTTCTAGGAAGAGCACAGCCTAGACAAGATGGCCCAGCAACCTGTCCAGATGACTCTTAAAGGTGTCCAACGTGGCCAAGTCAACCACTTCCCTGGGGAGATTATTCCAATGGTGACTGTCCTCACTGTGAAAAATTTCCCTTTGGTGTCCAGTCGGAACCTCCCCAAGAGCAACTTGTGTCCATTCCCCCTTGTCGTCTCCATGTGACTCTGTGTAAAAAATGAGTCTCCATCTTCTTTGTAGCTACCCCTTAAGTACTGGTACGTGGTGATGAGATCCCCTCTGAGCCTCCTTTTCTCAAGGCAGAACAGAGCCAGTTCTCCCAGCCTATCCTCATATAGCAGCTTCCCAGTCCTTTGATCATCTTGGTGGCCCTTCTCTGGACCCCTTCCAGCCTGGCCACATCCTTTTTGTATAGCGGGGACCAGAACTGTACACAGGACTCCAGGTGTGGCCTGACAAGCGCTGAGTAGAGTGGGATAATGACTTCTTTATCTCCGCTGGTGATGCCCTTTTTGATGCAACCCAGCATCCTGTTGGCCTTCTTGGCCGCAGCAGCACACTGTTCGCTCATGTTGAGCTTCGTGTCCACCAGCGCCCTCAGGTCCCTTTCCACAGAGCTGCTCTCCAGCCAGGTGGATCCCAGTCTGTGCTGCACTCCCAGATTATGTTTTCTCAGGTGCATGTGCATTCTTTCTTAAAACCTACTTATTAGCTGTCTTATTCCGCTTATCTACCACTTGAAGCATAATGAACCATATGCAACTGATGTTTAAAAGGCAGCAGTATCAGTTTATCAGAAATATCAGTATTAATCTATTTCTTCAGCATTTAAAATGATGCCTTTTAATTTATTCTGAGTAATCCTAAAAATAAGCTTCCAGGATTCTGTTATGTATGTGTGACGTCACACTATATTTGAAATACATTATTTTTCAGATCTGCCATGGGTCACTTTACTTCTGTAGTTTAACCATTTTAAGCTCAATGCCCAGGAGTCTAGGCTTGAATGAAACAATATTTTTAGACAAATTCAGTGATCACTGATTTTCTCCACCCAGCTTCAGTGATATATAATGTTATATACAACTGGATGTGACAGTCAGACACAGGCTCAGCAATAAATTTTACTTCCACTTAGCCTTTAAGGTATGCAGTTTCTCTCAATTATTAGCACAGACATCCCTATAAAAATCTACACATGAAAAATGTAGTAAAGAACTACTTTGAGTACATAGGTAGCCATTTATGGTGAGCTCCAGCAGGAAAAGGGGATGATTATGCAGGAAATTATCTATCCCAGTTGCAGATCTCTTTCCTTATTATAGGAAAAATTCAAAGCCATAAAGCATCTCTGCCTTATGCCTTTCATAATGTCCATCAAATATGCTTAAAGGCTTGGCTCACAATAAACATTAAATCCTTTTTTTTTTGGTTGGTTGGTTGGGGTTTTTGGTTTTTTACAATATCATCATATGCAAACCTCAAGACCTTTGCCAGTGCCGGCTGGCTTGCTGACTGAAAATCGCTGGCCATCCGTGCTTGAACACAAGTATCCATGCTCATCTGGCTTTGGAGTGATTTGCTTAACAAAAAAGATATTCCGGCCAACAAAAGCAGCTCAGAATTCAAACAGAGCTTATTAAACTCTCCTGCTAATGCTATTCAGGAAAAGGTTACCAGCAAAATGTGCAATGCAGTGCTTTGCATATTAAGCACAGTCCTCAAACACAGTGTTTGTCTGGCCACTAAAATACCACACACTATTGGGCCAGCAATTCTTTTAGCTGTTCACCAGCAATTTTGATGGACTGCCTTGAGTTGAAAACAAGAATAAAACCTCTGCATCTATTTATCTAAATCAGTTAGTCAGATATATAAGAAAGCCTGCTGCAAAATCCTGATTCCATTCAGAGTGGTGGTACATGCTCTGGGCTACGTGGATTGGAATTATGTTTGAAGCACTGAATCTATTGTGTGCCTGCTGAGTTGGCTAAGGTCCTCTTCAATGTTGTTTTCTGAGCCACAGTTCAAACTAAAAGAGTTTGCACCTCTTCAGATAAGTCACAGATGGTCCTCTGCATATTTGAAACATCTCTACAAGCTTTTCCTCCTCTGCACAAGACAGAAGGCCAAAATCACTGTTAATTCTTTTTCAAGTAGGATGGACTTTCTATATGCCATGATATACAGCAAAGACACTTGGCTTTTTTCCTGTAATCGAGAAATGGTTTGTTCTTGCTGAACTAGTCAAAATTATTAGAAGAAAGAACTTGATCTTGAAGAAAGATGCCCAAATTTTGTAAGGTCTATGGTTATAGTTAAAGTTATATGCACAAATTTCAGATTTTCAGAATTTACTCTTTGTACACCATTGTTCTTTAAGTCCTACCCTATAGCCTCTTAACTTTCAGTTTCTGTGTTTGAAACCAAGTAAAATCTCAGTTACACATAAGCCCAATGTCTAACGGGAAGGTGATCTCTTCTTTTGAAGTCATGGGAAATCATCACTGTTTTGATGCTTCTGCAGATGCTTTGAGAGGTGTCTGTGTGTCCGCAGTGATTTCTCCAGTGTCCATCTTTCCTTTCCATGGAATGGAGAGTGTAAGAGTGAGTAGCAACACAAGAAATAAAACTGAAAAAGATATGAGGCCCCGGAAGGTCTGTGGACCATCTCTGTCAGAGCCTGGAAGAGTCTGGAAGACAATAAACTGCCACTTACCTATCAGAAAGATTAAAAAAACAGTAGTCCTGACAAGTAGATCATCTTAGATTTCTCATGATTATACTGTTTTCCTATGTTCCTTCTTTCCTTTTAATACTAAAATGTCCAAAAAGTAAGACTGGTGTTAGTTTAGACAGAGAGCAGTGCCCATCCAAGGAACTGACCATGTAGCAGCAGTTAGAAGACCAACTTACGTAAGGTGGGGCAACTTTCAGGAAAAGCAGAATTGCCCAACCCATATGAAATTGCTGTATCAAATATGACAATGGGACAAATTAAATGTATTTGGTGAAAAGCAGCAATTTAGTCACTACAACAAGATAAAGGAATTTGCACAGTGGGTTCTCAGTTGCCCTGATGGTGCAGTAAGCCACACATAAGAAAAATAAATATACAATACTATAACATTGAAGTAAATTAAGTAATCAAAACATAAATTCATTTTTTATGAACTTTCTTGAAATTTTTTGTAGACACCAGACATGATTTCAGACATCAGTGAGCAGAGCCTGGTAAAGACAGCATGCACCATGTGTTAAGCACTGTGTGACAAAGCAGTGCACCCAGAAGCAAAAGAGAAAGGAAAGCCTTCTGAATCCATAATTTGGATAATTCTCTTGCAAATACTTGAAAATCAACTCCGCTCCAGGCACAATGCACCATTGTGTTTTGGTTTGGGGTTTTGGATTTTTGAGTTTTTTTTGTGCAAAGAATTGTACTTTGGATAGCACAATGGAGAAGGGAGTAACCTTTTGAAAATTCTTACCTGATTAAAATAATAATGAGAACTAAATGGCTTTGTATTTCCCTTGCAAACCCAACACGAGAAGCTGGAACTTTGGCCTGATGAAACTTTCTTCTACAGTTAATATTGAAAAATGTATTAGTCCTTAATATCACTTCTTTTTAAAGTTATCTAAAAGCCTCTTAAATTTTAATGCCTAAAAAAGCCTCTAAGCAAAAGCAGCACAAAAGATTTTAAGTGAAGAAAACAGGAACATCTTACTTTTATTCCAATAGTTATATTTCATACCCACAAACGTGTCCTGTGACAATAAGCTGGGATAATAAACTGAATCATCTGTATCAATAATTAGAATTCTATTCTTACTGCTTACAAAGAAATTCTTAACTTTCAAAATACATTCCCTAGATAAAAAAACAGGCATCACTGTGAAAGCATCACTAAAAGTAAAGATGTTAAATTTACCTTTGTAAACTGTTTTACCTGTATCATAGTCATTATCCAACAAGAAAACAAGGAAACATAAAAACAGGAAGAAATATAACAAGCTTTTAGCATGTGGGTATATAAATCACTGCACTAATCACAACTCTAAGTCAGCAATCAGCCGAAAGCTCACTGCTGGTGTAACAAAATATTCACGTACCATATCAAACCTACAAACTATATAATGGACAAACGACAAGCTGACAGCCCACTTCTGAAAAGCCTTTTTCCACAACACCAGCCTCCATTTTGAGTGAAGTCTTACCACTCCTCCCACCAACACAGACTACGTTCTGAACAGTAAATTGCTAGCTGCATCCTCCTGCAATCTTCTATTAAAAGTCTCAGGATAAATGTGAACTTACTTTTCTTCAAGAACCAAATTCTAGACTATTTTAGGGAATGTCTAAATATAATCCAGCAGAGAGCAGGTGAAAAGACATTCAGCTGCCTTTGTTCCTGCAATGAGCATCAGGTAACCAAGTCATCAAGAGAATATGGCTTTTCTTAAAGGGATGGGGAGATAAGAGGGAGGAAGTTAAAGCGTTAGAAGACCACCCAATCTTTTTGGCTTTGGAAAAGTCAGCTTCTGGTGTGGTACCCAAGAAGGAAGGACAGGAGGACAGAATTTGGTCAGGTTTTTGCATGCTGTTTTTTTTTAATTTGTGGCTGTTGAGAAAGGGAGAAAATTGCACAAAGCATGACCTGGGTGGTCATGCTTGCAGAAGCAGCAGCTCAGAGCCTGGAGGAGCCCTGATGGGGAACTGCTGGCAATGGGGAGGATTTAGATGTGATGCCCCAAAATATGGAGTGCCCTTGGCAGTGCATCCATAACTCTCAACAAACTGAAGGGCGTATATGTTTGTGGAGGTTGCAGAAGAGAATTCAAGCAATCCTTCAGGCATAAGATAGAGTAGATGAAAAAATCTGCCCTCTCAATGTGCTGCTTATTGCTTTTCCAAAAAAACAACCATCCTGGCACTCTCTCCTCTCTCACAGCACCTTCCTCTACCAAAATCTCAAAGATGCTACAGGTGTAGCCAGGAGCAGCTGGAGCCTTAGTGCTCAGTACAGAAACACAGAGCATGCTTCAGACTCAGGGAAGCAGTGAGTTCAAAATGCCTCAGGCAGAGGAAGCAACTCAATTTGTATGTCTCTTATCTCTACCAACACAGGACAAAAGAAAGGCAGTCTACAAACAGCATCTCCTTCTCCAGCAATCTGTAAATCTAGCACATCTGTCCCATGCTTTATTTATGAGCGAATGAAAAACAGTTGGATTTGTGTCAGGCAGAACATCTAAATGCTGAAAGGAATGACAGATTTCAGTTTTTCATTTGGCCACACAAATACACAGTCCATGTTTTACTTTCACTGTGAATCAAAATACACTGGCTTTCCTTGCTGAGTTACAATTAAACAGGATGGATGCAAATGAACGCTTTGGCCCTGCTGGCTTGCATTGCTTGAAAGAATGCCTCCTACCAGCCATCTTAGATGGTGATGACAGCGGAAAAGTAAAACTGCCACCTTTTCTTTTCCTTTCGATGACTTAGACTCTAAGACCAGTACTGTGATACCTCTATTTCTCATATTTCTCATGTTAACAGAAATATAGCAGTAGAGCTACAGATAGCAACCAAAAAAGCAAACCTTCTGTCTTGCCTGTGGCTGAAGTCAAACTATACACTAGTTATAAAAAGGGAATTATCTTGCATGCAAGGATTTTCTACAGTAGAGATCAGAGGTGAATAATTTTTTGCATGTATCATCCTCCCTCCTTTACCCCATGAATAGCTCCCATAAATAGGAAAGTTCAAAAAGTGCAAACTGATTAAGAGTTAGCTGAATACTCTAGTAACTGATAATGCATCAGCAGTAACTAAAATGTGGTTTCTGCTTTAGATGTTTTAATTGAAATATAAGTCTTCTGCTGTTCAGATGGTAATTCTTTAATATATCTATGTGTAGAAGCAATTAGTAATGATTTTATTTTATTGCAGCTGTCAAATAGTAGCAGTATAAAAACTAAGTGGGATGATGGTGTCGCAGATTTTTTTTCCTTTCAAAAATAGGCAATCAGAAAAAAGTAACATAAAAGCTTTTGGAGGAGGATCAATAAGCTCTTGATCTTGATCAAGGCAATACCACAAAGTTCTCCCTCAGAGAATTAAAAGATTAAACAGATAAAACCCCTTTAATAGGATTTAAAAATAATGGCCTGTTAACTGAAATGGAATTAGAAGGAAAATCCAGGGAAGTTATTTATGCAATCTGTGTTAAGTGAAATGCAATTCTTAATGTTGGATCCTATAAGAAAGAGCCAGTACGCTAATCATGGTCAATAATATTTAAATTTCCCATTTAATTTTTCAGCAATTAAGAAAACTATGTTTAAAAGTCCCCTAACATTAAAAATTTTTAGTAAACTTGAAATCTAGATTATATTCAGTAATCACACTTATTCATACAAATATTAGCTACCTTTCAGTACTTAAAAAATACTTGGGTACTTAAAAAGCTATTTCCAAACAAAATTCAACTGAAATAATCATGGCTTGATTTAATGCTCTTACAACAGACTTTTCATTTCTTTTCTTCTGTGATACCTTACTAGTGTGAAACTGATGGGTTTTGATGAAAGATACAGGAGTATGTATTAATCATATAATTTAATCTTTCTGACTGCTGAATCAGTTATGCTTCATGTGGTGTATTTCAGGTTCACTTGCACCTTTCAAACAAGACTGTAATACAGCAGCTACCTGAAAGGCCACTGCACCTATCTTTTGTTTGTTCCACTGTTACTTCTGGTCATGTCTCCCACCAGGTGGATACCTACCCACCTAGATGAAGCCTGCAACTTGGCTGGGAGTACAGCCTGGACAACAAGTGGGATATCTACATCGGCAAGAAATCAAACAACACGTAAGTTGTGGACGTAACCCCAAGGTAAGACAGTGATGACTTGTACTGTCTCTTAGTAGACACCCAAGAGTGTGTTTACAGCCACCAGTGCTGGGTACACACACAATGGCTGTTTGGGGTGCAGCATTCCCATCCCAACAGCATCCTGTATCCCACCTGCCTGGGAAGTCTCAGCTCCTGCGAGGGCAGGCAGACTCACAGCCAAGGTGGAGCATTTTAACTGTAGTACATGCTTTTACTTGGGAAAATAATAATCTGAAAAATCCCCACTATATAACAATGAGTAGTGGTTTGTCATTTTATTTCTTGTGGTATTTACTGAAATACAGCCATCAAGGTATTGTTTAACAGAGGTGAACTATATTGTTGTGACACAATGCTTCCTATTTTGCTTCATGAAAAGTGCAAGTTTTCACTCCATGAAAACGTACATTGATACTCTTAAAACCCTGCCAACCTGTTGATCTTTACTGCTACTGTTCCACGACTACTTGAGGTGACCAGGAGGCCCTCCAATATTTCTAATCTCTTCCTAAAGAAAGGGTGATGCAGACGCTGTTAAAAAAACATTTATGTACAGATGGGCCTGTAAGATTTTTTTTCACCTCTATTCTTTTTATCTCTCTAGACTTTAACACTTCCATAGGCGTTTACAATCCTAACTTTAGAATTACTTACTCTAAGCTAGCTTCCCCCCGCAGCTGCTGAGGAATTCTGCAGTCAGTGCTGACTCTGTGTGGTGCCAGTGACCGATCTGCACTCAGAAACATGTTTCATTTAAGCATGGAAGTTCTATTACAGTTGCTGAAAACACTACTGTTTTCTACAGCACAATCATTATAATATATTGAACTTAATGTTTCTCTTGGCTCAGTTCTATCTAAAAGCAATAATAGATGTACAGAAGAAAATTAGTGGAATATTCTGTTTTCTTCTTTTATTAAAAACATGCCCTGCTGCAATTTGAATTATGAAAATAAAAAGAGGTAAGGTATTTGTATGTCTGAGTAACATTCCTGTAGATTATGTTCATATATATTTCACACTTCCAATAATATTTGAAAATATTATTTTCAAGTTTTCTTTTCCTTTTTTTTTTTAATTCTGGGACATGCACAGAAATATTTTTCTTTTCTAAAGTGCAAAGTTCATTACCTCTAACAACACCATTTTGTCTTGGTGTCAGATGGTACAGCATTAATTATTACAGAACATCCATAAAACAGTGATACTCAAATCCTAATGCACAAGAGAGTTATCCATTAATTTTAAGAAGGTTATAGCAAGGAATCCTAGGCTGAACATAGAAAATAAGATGAGATTTTAATGACTATGTAACATTAACCACTTCAATGTGTATTTGAAACTCATAAAGCCATCACATTTTGTACCCACTGCACAAATCAGAGGGCTAGAACTTGCTAAATAATACATTTAATAACTTATTTATAGAATATCTAAATGCAAATAACTGCAAAGGATTGAACTAGATGCTCTGATATTTAACCCAGAATTTAGTTAAGAAATGCTTAGGTTACTTAAAATTTCAGTGTTTTTAACTTACTTTCTACTTACTTCTACAGTAAACTAACCTACTAACATTAAGTATAACAAGTTTCACAGTACTTTCAAGTGATATATTTTCTTTACCACTACTTCATTTCAATAAAATCTGCTGAATGCACAACTAACAATTACATTATTGCATTTTAAATATAACATGAAGTTGATATAAGACTTTTCAAAACAAATATTAAAATGATCATATTTGCTTAAGCCCTCTACCTTGATTAACAAAAGAGCCACTAGTCACCTTGAAATGTTCCAGTAATTGTATTTCTGTTTAGACACGATGCTTTTTACTTTACTGATGAGATTTCTGTAAAAGATAAATTTCAACTAGTTAAAGTGCCGGCAATATTTCTGAAGATAAGAATTTTTAGATCACACAAGATTTGTACTATCGGAAAGAATACATGGGCTTAGTAACATGTCTGTAGTCCTCTGTAAATGCTATCACTTGTGACCATCAGTACAGCAACAGAAAAAAAATAATGTTTTTTTATATTTGACCTTCAATCATTCACATTTTCATAATAGGCATTTTCTTAACAGATAAATATTTTTTTTGGTAATACAATTCTAATCATGGCCACAGGACTGAAATTGGTTTGTACTTACCCCAAATGTCTATATTTTATACAGCTGGTGCCACATTACACATTATACCATGTGGACTATCTGAAGTTCATCTCCACTATAGAATTAATTCACTCCTGTGACAAGACTTGCTCTTAAATTCATCCTGATTAACACCCCAAGCCACTGCTTACACTTTTTTCTACCTGACCTGGCTGGATCCCAAGGGAAAGAAAGCCTATGTGCTATTCCCATCCTTACTGATGATCCTGCAATGAGAAAACCGCTAAATCATTTACATGCTAACAGACGTCCACTCTTTTTCCACCACCACCACCACTCCCCTCCCCAAATCTCAGAAAGGCAAAAAAGTAATCCTACAACTTATTCGGAAGGGAACTTCAAGACCAGTTTTTTGTTCAGGAGCTGAGCGTACAACCTGAGAGGTTTCTGGGCCCCTCAGTGGTGAATACAGTGGCCATATAAATGTTGCAGAGTATTTTCGCAGTGATTTCTAATACAAAGTACTTCAAGGCAAAATTCACTGTTGAACTTGCCATCACAGCTTGTGGAGAGAAATATTGGGTACCTTTTAGACTTCAAGAGTGTTCACCTGCAGGGATGACCTGCAGAACTCGCCCCAGCAGCAACCATTTATCCCATATGCCTGTGGTGGTGCCACATAAGCAGCGCTGGGCAGACACATTTACCAGACCCTCTGAGAGCAGATAGAATTTGTGAAGACAATGAAGTCATCATTTGGCTATGACAACAACTGAATGTAGTGTTGCTCAACTGAGCACGGTCTTTCCCCAAACCCAGCCTTCAGCTCCAGTGAGCCAGACAGGAAAGAGATGCAATTAAGTCACCAGAATAGAGCTATTAGCATTAAGTAATACATATTATATCAGAATTGTATGTAATATTACTACCAAGGTACAAAAAAGAAAGCTGTCTACAGCAAAGTAGATCCTTGCACATTCAAAAGCACACAGCAAAGTTGTGTTATGCTGAGGTGGAGAATTTGTAACTGCTATGAAAATTAATATATATCAGAAGGCAGAAGAAGAAGTCTGCTTGGGCCAAATTGTATTTTGATTTTCATCATAAGTCTTTAGGATAGAATTTATACTGATTGTACATACAAGAATACAGGTGTAAGCCAAACAAAGCAATTTTCAGGGAATCTAAATTTAATATCCAGAACAGTAATACTTATTGCTGAATATTTCTAAAGAAAGCAAATTGTTTACACGTTCTCAACTAAAACTCCCAAGACACAAGACTGTACATGAAAATAAAATTACACATTACTTCAGTTTTGCTTTTATAGGTATAAGGTATCAGCCAACTGAAAGTATAATCTCTGCAATGTATGTGCCAAATATTCAAGAAAAAGCAATCACTTCCAGTAAAACTGAGCAGCGAGAAACATCGCTCTGTCAACGTGAAGAATGGCAAAAAGGAAATACTTAAGTTGAGTTTTGTTCCTAGACATATCTGAATTTTTCCAAAGGTTATTAGGATTTCAGGTAGTGATGCAGGACAAAACCGCTAGTTTATCTTAGAAGGGTTGTTTGAAGTTCATCTAGTCCTACCTGACATGCTGCAAGTGAAACCTCATTGCACAGATGCCCAGAAAACAACCCAAGGACAAAATTCAAGATTACCAGCTTGAATGCCTGTTTTTAGTCAATACTGAATTCTAATTTTATTTCGCCTTTATTTAATAGAAGTTGAAGCTTGTAACCTTACATATTTTGAGTTTTGTAGATATGCAAAAGCGCTTTGCTGAGCTACTTTGCCCAGCTGACATCCATGGGTGACTGCAATTCAGAAACAAGCATCCTTGTACCTAATTTCCCTGTGAACATAGATTTTCCTAGTAAAACCTGTCCAGATGAGGTCTGCCCAAAATGAAGTGAGAGCCCTTTTATCCTTTGGAAATGTATCCAGAGAAGGCACATAGAAGAGAGAGGGAAGGGTGAGAAGGGAAGAAGGAAGAGATTAAACCAGATTTAAAATGTTAAAATATACCTCTAGTAGTGAGAAAAGCAATGCTTATTTCCCTCCCGTGACTGGATTTTAACCAGACTTCTGTTTAGAAGACAACCATGATTCCCAGTTACAAAGTACACTGAGTATGGGATTTCCTCACTTTGGTTTTGCTGTAACTATACAACTTTCACAGAAAACAATGCATGACTCTTTGAGCAAGAGAGAGCATGACTCCAGTTAATGACTCACTGCAGGTAATGGGAGGATTCTGATGAAAGAGGATTATAGACAAAGAAACAGATTTTATACGAAAACCAGACTTGTTCCCTCCTCATTTGTATCCTAATACTGTGCTGCCCACAAGGATTTTGACAGCTACCCTGGGGCATTAAGCAGAGAAATTATAAGTAAAAATGCTCTCTTAGGACCTGAAATGGGATGCAGTTTTCAGGTGGATCGGCCAGCATCTTCCTTAAACTGAATATGCTTCAAACACCAAAAGGTCTTTCAATTTTTAATGTTAGGTTTCATTAGGGCTCCTGGAAAAAGGTAACATTTGGAAAAGACAATTTGGATCTGTTGTGTGAGACTGGATCAAAATGAAAATGGCTTTGAACAAATGTCCCCTTGGCCAATATGACCCTCCATGCTTGCTGTACATTCAGCATTTTTTTGGTGACTTCCTACAAGTCAATAATCTTAAATATATATAGCATATATTACATATTACATATTTATTACATATTACATATTATATATTTTTTATATATTATAACTGTGCCTTCCTTGGTCCTGCCAGTGCAACAGTGCTACATGTTCTCTGCCCATTCCAAAATTTCCATACCACATACCCAGACATCTTGCTCTGCAGGTACTGCAGAACTTTGCTCAGGAGGCATAGCCTACTCTCATTACCTCTTGTCCCTGCAGCACGTAAACAGTGCCCAAAAACTAAAACAAAAAAGAGGACAGACAGCACATTTATACCAGCTGTCACCCAGACACATAAGGTGTCCTAACACAGACACTGCAATTTACCCCATGAAACTAAACAGGACAAAACAGCAGTTCCAATATGGAGTCAAGCCCAAATCATCCATATCATTGCCTCCTCATTTTGTATTCTTCTTGATTGCTTCGACTGGTAATTTCTTCAGCATTTACAAGACACAAGGAAGATTAGTATTTCTTGTAAATGTTTGACTTTTTGGTATATATATAAATGTTTGACTTTTTGGTATATAGCAATATAAGAGAACAAGTAATATTTCCCTGTTAGATACTCTTCCAGGATCTACTGACCACTAGTAAACAACTAGATAGATAGATAGATAGATAGATAGATACATAGATAAAGAAACACAGTCCTATAGATAGGGGCAATAGAAAATGCCAGATAATCTTTCCGTCAGGCATTTCTTTGGATAAGTTTTCCAGGTAAATGAGCCCCTGAAAAAAGTCTAGATTAGGGAAACAGTCAGAAACTCAGTTTTATGTCAATCTAGTTACTGCAGTAAGAATCTTGGGAAGCAATCAAGTGTTGAGATTTCACATAATTTCCACCTATTTGCGTTCATCTGTATGTGTAAAGTGCCTGAGCTGCTGTTTGTAGAAATTTAATGACCACAATTCACAACCTTTCATCTAGCCTGAACATTTTATGAGCTGGCTTTGGGATTATTTTATGCACTTGTGAATTTCTCTCTCTGCGAGGCAAATGAGAGTGCAAAGTAAATGAATACTTGCATCAAAAATTATCCAACAAGATCTGCTGTTACTTCAGCAATTACAATAATTTTGATCTGTTAAAAGAAAACACTGCACCACCAGGTTGCTTTATCACCTGTGATATTCAAGACAGCAATGCCTGCCAGTGCTACTGGAATGCAGCGGTAATATTTGCAAAGTAATTCTAAGTGCCCAACACTTTTGAAAAATGTTGAATTGCTATTAAAACAAATGGACTAAGAGGTGACTAACTGAAATGAAACTTTATGTGTTCCATAAGTTTCCAACATAGGCAGAGGCAAAGCTGGTTTTTTCTTGGTTTTTTTTGGTTTTGGGGTTTTTTTTGTTTCGTTTGGGTTTTGTTTTTGTTTTTGTTTTGTTTGTTTTTTTTAAAATGACACAGGATATTTTGCTCAAGCCTTGTATACTGATATGACACAATTATAGTCTATGCAACTTTTATTAGTAAACTTAAAAATGAAATATTTCTTCTACGTAAAAAATAACCCAGAAAAAAGCATCTTTTTTTGACCAAGTTACTTTCCATGTAGTACCCATCTATCAAAAAACCACATCCAGTCACTAACTCTGCACATTATTAAATGAATTCAATGGGTCAGAGCATCCACAGACAGTACACTGACAATATTAATGAATACTGGAGTGACAGAAGGCACATGTCTATGCTTGTGTGTTAAGGAACGGAAAGAAAGGCATGATTACCCTCAATGACATTATTATGAGATAACACAATGAAGGAAGTGAATGTTAAATTATAATACTGCTCATAGTGTCATTAACTAAAACTAATGAAAATTCTGATGGTTATGCTCTCTGCTCTAAGTATAAACAACAGTGACATATGGTACAAATGATATAGCAACACAGTGTTTTCATTTCAATTCACAAGGCAACAAAATTAAGAGCGTACATGGTGGTGGTAAGATTGAATCAGCTGTGGAAAGCGTTCAGTGAACAGCCTGAAGGGACAGGCTCATATACTTAGAGCAGATATTCTTAGAGCAGGAAAAAGAATGGTGGTAAACATGACTTCAGACAATACTCAGTGTTAACACAGAAAGACTGAAACACAGTCTGCAAATTTATGAGGGAAAATCAGACTCACAGAAACATACACTTCATCTTCTTACCACTTTTCAACTAATTAAAGAAAACTAAGACCAAGCCATCCAGAACCACTGCATACATGAGAGAATTCTAATATAGCTTTCTCCAGATTGCTAAATCTGAAATAGCCCATGGCATACACATGCATCAATACCTACCTTTCACAGTACATTAATTTCTGAGCAAAACCAGGCTTAATACATGGTTTAGAAAATTCCTATTAACAATCTCAATCATATCTTCTGGAGAGCATTTCATGATTATACGAGACATTATTATCTATCTGTTAGTGAAACTCCTCAAGTTGATGGATGCTGTAATAGGCCGCAACTTTCTAAGCCAATTTCTTCAGATCATTTTAGTTATCACCAACCAGGTTGTTGAGACAACAAAATCAGAGCAAAACTGAAGCTGGAAGGAATAGGTGGAGTCCAATCCAAAGCAGAGCAGACTTTACAGTTAGACCAGGTCACTTTGGGCTTTGTCCCAAAGAAATTTTAATGTTTCCAGGGATGGATACAACATGGGACTCTGAGCATCTGCCTCCAGTGCTTACCTGCTCTCAGCATAAGAAAAATATGTAAATACATCTGTTTTCTGATGCTTGAATGATAACAGCTCAAAATTCTCCAATTCTGGAAAAGTTCAAGGCCAAGTAGGACAGGGCTTTGAGCAACTTGATCTAGTGGAAAGTATCCCTGCCAATGGAAGGAAGTTTGGAAATAGACGATCTTTAAGGCCCCTTCCTACCCAAACCATTCTATGATTCTATATTTGGTTATGATTAAGTCCGTAGTTATGACCTAAGGCAATTAATCTAAAAAGGAATCTGAAACTAAGACTTTTCATGTCCACTGACTCCTGAAGAGGGATTTTGAACCCAACATGGCGATCTATGTTTACTGTTGCTTTGAAGGTCTCCATAGTATGTAAGCCTACAGCCAACCAAGCGGTCAAGAGGTCCTCCACATGTGAACGTGCTGTTTTCTTGTAAAAAGTACTTTTTTAGAGTAATATGATTTCAGTGTTATTGCCGTTGAAGGATATGCAATAAGAGGAAGACTTTTCAGAATTTAATATCATTATTATTCACATGAGAATTCTTAGTTTATTGCTATGGAAAAATGCTAAAGGCTTTTATGACATGCTCATTTTCTTCTACTCTGAAAAAAAAATCTACTTTTCTGCTTTAAAGAAAAATTGTCTATGACAGCAAGTAGGCTGCCTATTTGGTTTCTTTACTGTCTATGCTAAATTTTTTGCAGGACTCTTAATTGAACTTATGCTGTACCTGCGACTACACGTAGCTGAAAAAAGACAAAATTTTGGCCTTCCCTTTTAATCACGCCTGTTTTCCACCCACCGTACATGGTTTTTCTACCCACAGGTCACTATGTTATTTTGCTGTTCCTTCCCCATTACTGAATTTTAACGTAATTCAGGTTTAGGGGTGGGAGTGGGGGGAAGCTTCAGCAGAAATAATCCTTACAAACATAAACATCTAACATGGTACATATATGTTTTCTTTACAATACTCTTTTCTAGCAAATAAAATATAATTTTCACTAGAAACATGGATCTCTGCAGAATTCACATGCGAATACAAGATGAAAAAATTGTTTATAGCAATATTCCTTTGGAGGTGTTAGTAATGTATAAAAAGAAAAATATAACACCTCTGTGAAATGCAAAATTATTGCTGGGTCTTTTAAAAACAGGTATTTGGCACAGAAAGGATTCTGAATGCTGTAGCAAGTCCAATTTCAGGCTGTCTTTGCAAAATAAAGGTATCAAGTGGAGTTACATCCCTGAAATGTATACAGTTTTGTAATTCCCAACATATATTTCATTTTTGCTATACACATTTGTAAAAAGATCTGTGGTCTGAGAATAGACACTTCAGTGTATTTTTCAAAATATGTCTGTTTCCCTGAAATTTTTCAGAGGATATAGGAATTTCATCTCTGAAATGAAAATACTTAAGAAATATCTACCAGTCTACCTTACAATGCAACACCAGTTACATAGTATCTCCTTTGCTGTTTCTTTTAATATGGTAGGCAAATACAAAAAACAAAACAAAACAAAACAAAACAATAAAATATATAGAGAAACTATGAACATGAAGAATAAATCCCATGGATGGAAGTTAATTGTTTCTGTGAAAAATAGTACCTGCCTTGGTAATTTACAAATCTGCATGATGATCAGCAATACATTGCTTAAAACCCTGAAGAACAGTATATCTGACGAAAATCAGGATGGTTCATGTGAATCACCAAAAATCTACTTTGGAAGAAAGAGTATTTTGATAAAGCAGTGTAATAAAGTTCAATAATTTATAAAAAATGTCTACTCTTTCCAGGTTGCCCAGAACAGATACTACGTTTTATTAATTTATCTTAAAAATTCATCTTAAAAATTTTTGTGGTGTAAGTCTATCCACTTCGTCACTACGAATCTGTGTGTACTCACACCTCAGTAGCCTGGCGTAATTCTGGAGAAGAATCTCTTATAGACTTGCTGGAATATATTTTGGCAGGAAAGAGCAGCAGGGCACCTTATGGCATTGCCATCAGAGGCCAGACCCTAGGAGGAGCTCTCCTCCACTTCCCAGTGACTGCGATGGAAGACAGATATACAGCACTTTTCTGTGATTCTGCAAGATACTTGCAAACTTCCATGTTTCAAAATTAGGAACTAAGAAGCAGGCTTGAAGGGTTTTCTTTAAACAAGAAAAGCTGATTTACTCTGACAGCTCTGTTTAGGAAATCTTTCTGCTTAAACAGACAACACAGTCAAAATTCTATTATGTAGATTTCAAATGTGTTGTCTCAAAATATTCTGAAATATGTGGCATTTGAATGTAGATGGTTTCAATAAATAATTATTACTTAGGTAATTTAAGACCTTACCACCCCATTCCTCAACTACACAATTTAGCCCCCTTTCCCTAATTATTACATAAGCTGTTCCACAGCCTATAACATGAATGCCTCCATTTTCAAAAATAACTGAATGTAAGAATATTTCTTAAGAAGCAATGTTTTCATAACTGTGCAGAGACCTAAGATTTCTGTCACAGAGAGTAGAATAAACAGTTTATTTATGTTCTCCTGTGAATTAACCTAATTAACCTAAAGACACTAATATTTTTATTTGCTTAAATGAGCAGGTTTTTCTAAATTTTTGTGAGTACATCTAATTAATGTCATTCATCTTCACCTTAACTCTAGAGATGCAATTTTGCATCATTTTGCCCTGCTGAACATGAAATTTTACTGAACAGCAGCATTTCCAACAGCATTAATTGTTGTTCCCTGAGATAGCAGAGGAAACGGTTTTATGTTAAGACTTTAAAATTTCAGAAAAAGCAGGCATTAAAAAAATACTTAAAAGCAATGTCCTTTTAAACCAGTCCAGGTGAACAACTGATAGGAGGTACCTGACCTTGAGGAAAACTTCAGTAATTAATCTTCAAGATCTCAAAGAGACTTTCCCAGTATATTACAGGACAGCTAAGGAACACTTAAATTGTGGGAAAGTTGAGTATAGGTCTCATGCTTTTAATGGACCGAAACCACACTTTGTATAAAGGGTTACGATTACACTGGTGAAATTTGCCTGCGTCTGCTGGTGTTGAATTTGGTTACAGGTTTATAATCAAGAGGTTGCCCTGAGCTACAGCCATGAACTATTTAACATATAAAGGCAACAGGTTGAAACTTATTGCAGACTCTACTGCGGAAAGGATTTTCACAATGAAAGACAGTCTCTGTTCAAAGTGCAGGGTATGATTCCGAAATAGCAAGGCACAGTTATTTGTGACTTTCAAATTTCAGCAACATTTACAGCAGAGCAGAGTGAATATAAAATACTGTTCTGACACAGACTAGCATGTGGATTTGAAGTTGCAATTATTCTAAAATTAAATTATATTTTTATTATGATTCATGGTGGTTCAATTGCAATTCTACTTTGTTGGACATTTAAATGAAGCATGGAATATTTTGGGAAAAACACATGAAACTATAGATTTGTTTATCAGCTTCCAACTTGGCCCACTGCTTTTAAACATTGCTACATAACAATTTCCAGCAAAATAGCTTAAAACAAAACAAACTCCCCTTCAATTAATTAAATTAAAAACAATAACAACAAAAAACTAAACCCCCAAACCATATAATATTATCTTTGTAATATTTTCAACTGTGTTATCATTAGGTTTCAACTACATATTCTACATATAGAATCTGTCAGTCCGCATGAGTATCTGCACTTTGCAACCACAAATCCAAAGTACAAAAGGAAATGTTAACACTTCGTATTCCTTTCTTCCAAGAGGTAATTTTGGGCAAAACAAATAAAGTAATGGATGGTACCCAAAGAATAAATTTCCAGAATAAAAGTTTCTTTTTCTGCAAAACTAGAATGACACTTTTATTATCTTTGATCCAAACAATGGTAACAGGAGGTGCCTATATTGAATGAAATTTGATATATCCAGTACCATAAAGAATTTTATGTGGAAAAGGATCCTGAATTTTATAAGTCCTGATTTCAAATTTAAAATTAATAGATATAATTTTTTAAACAATTAAACCAAAAAGGGGCGGAATAGCAACTGAAAATGAACTATTCAAGTCTTCAGAACCTTCAGAAGTTTCATAGGTGAGGACAACCAGGTGAAGACCACCTCCTCAAGGTGAGTGGGACACATTTTTTTCAGTATCATCAGAGACAGGGCAACAAGTTGTGAAGTGACACAGTTGATGCACACATATTGAATACCTGGCAATTTTTGGCTTTATTTCCTCTGAAAGGGCAAACAGCAGCAGGGATTTTACTCCCAGAATATTCATAGCTCTGAAAAATTCAGATTAAACATGTTATTTCACTGAATGTTGTCAGTCGTGCTAGTTTAATGACCAAAATGCAATTTTCCTTGCCTAATGAAAAGCATAAACCTCAGTTCAGCTAAATTACATTTTTGGTTATCTGGTATGTGGTTTAGTGCTTAAATCAGTCCTGGAAGTAGCTTTCAAATGGTGCGAGCCTAAGCAGCTAAGCAGGCAAGCAGTTCATATAATATTCTTCTGCTACCAAAGAGTTACTTGAAGTACCATGGAATTGTTCAAGTTTCAAGTTACTAGGGATTTGTGTCCCTAACCTATACACAGACACATCTGTCACTACGTATGAACCTCGGAATCTCCATGATACTTTTATATAATTGGTCGTTGCTGCTCTAAAGAATCCTTGAATCAATACCTCATGCTGAAGTTTCTGTCCCTACAAAAGGTATCTGACATTTGTGTGAGTCATTATCCTCTTACTAGATTATTACAAAGTGGTTTAAATGGCAAAAGATTTGGATACAGCAAACATTGTTTTAAGTCTAATCAGAAACATTATCTAGGAAAAACCATTTCACATGTTCTCACCATAGGCATTTGGGAAGATAGCCTCAAATATATATGAATGTCTCAGTCCCCTTTTGGACAACCTGGGTTATCCTGAAGTTGTGATGATTTACCCTGAACAGCCCAAAACCAAAAGGAAGAAAATAAAGTGATTAAAAAAACAAAACAACTAAAAACCAAACCAAAACAAAAAAAACACCACACACAAAAAACCAAAACCACAAACAATAGGGAGAATTTCTTTTGGGTGACCAGTGGTTGGTGACTTGCGTTTGCTGACAAATAATCAAGAGCTATTGGTGATAATGGGATCTCTCTATATTGTTCTTCCTACAGAAGGGGAAAACATTGCTAGAAGTGGAGGAATATCATGGTTATGTACGGTATACCTTATATAAAGGCCAGTGTGAAAGAAATCACTCAGACGAATGTGAAGAAAATAAATAACTGAACATCTTACTAGCAGACCCTCAAAATAAAATGGTATTCAAGCTGGAGTTACAAAAAGCAGCCATGAAATGAGTTCCATAATCTTAATTACCTGGCACATGCCGAATGTTCTAAGTAATTGCTGCAAAGTGGGCTCATGTGAATTCATGAGGTTCAACAAGGCCAAGTGCAAGGTCCTGCACCTGGGTTGGGGGAAACCCCTGTATCAGTACAGGCTGGGGGATGAAGAGATTGAGAGCAGCCCCACAGGGAAGGACTTGGGGGTACTGGTGAACAAAAAGCTGCACATGAGCCAAAAATGTACACTTGCAGCCCAGAAGGACAACCATATCCAGGGCTGCATAAAAAAACCACAGGCAGCAGGTTGAGGGAGATGATTCTACCCCTCTACTCAACTCTGGTGAGACCCCACCTGGGGTGCTGCATCCAGCTCTGGAGCCCTCAGCACAGGAAGGAACATGGAGCTGTTGGAGCAGGTCGAGGGGAGGGCCACAAAGATGATCCGAAAGCTGGAGCACCTCTCCTATGAGGACAGGCTGAGACAGTTGGGGTTGTTCAGCCTGGAGAAGAGAAGGCTGTGGAGAGATCTTATTGCGGCCTTTCAATACTTAAAGGGTGCTTATATGAAAGATGAGACAGACTTTTTAGTAGGGCCTGTAAGGATAGGACAAGGGGTAATGGCTTTAAATTAAAGGAGGTTGGATTCAGACTATATGTAAGGAAGACCTTTTTTATGATGAGGGTGGTGCAGCACTGGAGCAGGTTGCCCAGAGAGGTGGTCAGTGCCCCATCCCTGGAGACATTCAAGGCCAGGTTGGACGGGGCTCTGAGTAACCTGATCTAGCTGAATATGTCCCTGCTCATTGCAGGGTGGCTGGACTAGATGACTTTTGAAGGTCCCTTCCAACATAAACTTTTCTATGATTCTACACAAACAAATTTTTACGTGAAAGTATTAAATGGGTTTCAGTATTGCTGATTTGCACCTCAGTGTGGCAGTGAATAAAAAGATCTGCTAGCGACGTCAGACTTCACCTGCACAGATCATTTTATCTGAAGCAGCTACCAAGAGATGTCAATCTCTCTCTCCTCTTCTTGTCTCCCTATGCTTTCCATCAACTGCTTTGCCCAGTAGCTACTTCACAAATGCATGATTCTAAAAATTCTTTCTGACATCTGTTTCCAATTCATCTTTTTTATGCCCTTTTCAAGCTCCATATCCTATCAGTACAGTGGGCCCAGTTCACCCTGATGTAACTAATCTAGCCACTGGCTCTAGGGATGTTTTCAGTCTTGTCTGTTCAGAGGGTTAATATCTGTCTAAGCTATTTAAAATGACATTTCGAACCAATTCCCTCTTAACTGTCATGTTCTATAAGATGCATCTGTACTTCTACAATTTCCGTTTACTCCCAGGACCACCTCTATGGCTTTTATGAAATATTACCTATTTCATGCTGCACTTCTTTCTTTGAAGTCCCAGCAATGCTCTTAGGTTTCCTGTGGTTATGTTAGTCAGAAAAGTTCAAAAGAAAAACTTCCTGTTCAGCTACAAGGACTTCCAGGCATTGTATGAATATTAAAAAAAAAAAAAAGAAAAAAAAAAAGTAGCAAACACAAGGAGATGTAGAACTAAAGCAAATGTTCCCTGCCTACTTCTTATACTTTCAACAAAAAAAACACCAAATGTGAAATATTTTGTCATCTCATGCCATGTGGTCTTTAGGGAGAAATTTTGGAAGAAGTTACTTAGATATTACCTGTAAAACTAATCTAAGCTGGGATGTCAGACTGTGGTGATGAGTGAGAATATTTTCTAGGTGGGCTTGCTGTTCTTGCATCCTTCTTTCACCCTGTCTTCTTCACCTCTACTTCACCCTCCACTTTCCATTTCAGTGGGGTCTTTCCCTTCATTGGCTCTTAATCTTGCCTATTCACTATCCCCAAAGGTCTCTCTTTTCAGCCTTGCAGTGTCACGGCATGACTTTGACAATGGGCATTTGGCCAGCGTAATGTCTGTTTCTTGTACACTGTTTCTGTGATGTAAATTAAGGTTTGGACCTTTGGAGGGGGGACTAGGAGTCAGCTTCCTGCTCTGTGCAGTACTTGTTGCAATCAGCAGCTCCTCAACACATGTAACCCTCAGCAATGGCCACGTTCTGACAACTGACACTTAATAACCTTTGACAGGTATTAAAGAGACTCAAATCATAACTACTCATTAAAACACAGTGTTTTAAAAAGGGCAAGAAGTAACAGCATAAGCTTGCAGTTATTTGCTATGACACTGTAATGTACAGATATGTACACACAGAAACGCCTATAAATGTTTTTAAATTTTTAGTGTTTGAAACAGTAGCAAACTATCCCGTTCAAGTTGGAGCTTTGGCTTTTATAAATAAATTATTAAAGCAGCCTTCCACAACGATGTGCCAGGAAAGAAGGCTCATATTTCAAAACCTTGACCAAAGAAGCATTTTTTCCTAGTTTTCCTAATATTTTGTTAGCTACGTTTAAATATTTGTTTGCATATAAACACTGGCATGCCATAATAGCTGGGGGAAAGAAAGCACATTTAAAATTTCAACACTATGCCAAAATACTTGCTACTGAACATGTTGAAAAGCTTCAGATGTAAAATGAATGTGGCCCCTGTACACTTTGGGCAGCCAAAAAACCCTGACAGTAAGCAAAACTGATGAAAAGTGAGTAGGCAAAACCTCTTACTTTTTGATAAGTCAGTTTAAGCTCTTGGGTTCATAAAGGCATGAATAAATAATGAGAAATGACCAAAAAGTTCTCCAAAGAAAAGAGGCCAAACAAACTTTTCACTGTTTTACTTCACATGAAACAGATGGTAAGTGAAAAACAAGTTACCGCAGTAAACTGGATCCAAACCAAGAAACTAAGGAGTAAAGTGAACAACTAAATCCCTGCCACCTGTGGCACACGAGCTGCTTTGTTCACCCAATAGCTGTGTTTCTCTCCTTTTCAGTTCCTCCTTGGGAAATAAGCTTTTCATCACCCCTTCCCTGCACTCTTCCTCATCATCCCTTTGCATCTCACTGCTACTTGCTTTTAGGTGGATCCAAATTGACCCAGGAATGAATTCTCCAGGGCTCATGCTTCCATTTACTACAAGTCTTGGGGGAAAAAAAAAAAAAGCTGTGCTGAAGACTATATTCATAATTGGTCTCTCCACCCATATATTAAGTCTACAATGCTTAACTACAGCAACAATATGGTACTGTATATACACTTGGTTTGTACTGCAATATCTGCTGCATCAAAAAGCAACTGCATTTGATTGTAACCAAAACTCATGTGTTTTGTTTGCTTATATTCAATGTAATTTGTGAGGTTCCTCTGCAGATGTAAAAAACTCAAACTACTTGCCTACCTTATGTATCACCTGGTGATGGTCAGTCAGCCCTATTCTGAAAAATTTTAAAGCAAATTTGATGTCAGACACCTTAGTTGGAAAAGGAAGAGGCAGCTCTAGTTTTGAAAAGCCTTTGTCATTGCACCACAAATAAGAGATTATACAGTATATAATTTCATAATCAAGGCATATCTGTATATTAAAAGTTTCCTGAAAAACTATTTCTTGTGCTGTGTTCCTTCTACTCAGTCCTTTTAATATAACAAATTGAAAAGCATAACTATGTAAAATTAAAACATAAAGAAAATGCTTCTTTGATCTTGTTCATGTCATATATTTTGAAAACAGGTCGAGTATAAACTGTTTCTCTGAGAATCAGAAAATGGCTGTCAGTATTATGGTTTGATTTTATTAATTTCTCCCTCATTCCTGATGGAAGCGCACAGGATTTACAAAAAATCAGAAGCATTCTAACAAAAATATTAAGCATGGAATCTTGATTGCCAAAACACTCGAGAGGGAAATTTTTCACAGTGAGGACAGTCACCATTGGAATAATCTCCCCAGGGAAGTGGTTGACTCGGCCACGTTGGACACCTTCAAGAGTCATCTGGACAGGGTGCTGGGCCCCCTTGTCTAGACTGTGCTCTTCCTAGAAAGGTTGGACTAGATGATCCCTGAGGTCCTTTCCAGCCTGGGATTCTGTGATTCTGTGTGATTCTGTGAATACTACATAATTTACATTCTCAGCATTATGTGAGCGCATATGAGACTTCACTCATATTTCTACTTGGTATCGGCTTTTTCTTAACTAACATCCAACTCCTATTTCTGGGAAGAGACTCAGAAACATTTCTTTACCTTAGATTCACTGATATTGAAAAAAATAACGTATTACACAGTACAACAGCAAAAGCTAGGCATAAATTCCACTGTGGTGTGCTGGGTTGAACTTGGCTGGCCACGAGGTACCCAACAAGCTGCTCTGCCACTCCTCCTCCTCGATTGCAGAGGAGGGGAGAAAATACAACATGAGCCTCACGGGTCAAGATAAGTAGAGGGAGAGATCACTCAACAGCTACCATCACAGGCAAACCAGACTTGACTTGGGGAAATTAATTTAATTTATTGCCAATTAAAGATCAGAGTAGGATAATGGGAAATAAGGACTAATCTAAAAACACCTTCCCCCTACCCCTCCGTTCTTCCTGGGCTCAACTTCACTCCCAATTTCTTTATCTCCTCTCCCTGAGAAACAGAGGGACAGGGAATGGGGGTTACAGTCAGTTCATCACATGTTGTCTCTACCGCTCTCTCATCCTCATGCTCTTCCCCTTCTCCACTCTGGGATCCCTCCCACAGGAGACAGTCCTTCACAAACCTCTCCAACATGGGTCCTTTCCACAGGCTGCAGTTCTTGAAGAACTGCTCCACCGTGGGTCCCTCCCAGGGGGTGCAGCCCTTCAGGAACAGATTGCTCCAGCGTGGGTACCTCATGGGGCCACAGGCCCTGCCAGAAAACCTGCTCCAGAGTGGGCTTCGCTTCATGGAGCCACAGTTCCTGCCAGGAGCCAGTTCCACCATGGGCTCTCAACAGGGTCACAGCTTCCTCCAGGGCACATCCACCTGCTGCACCGTGGGGTCCTGCATGGGCTGCAGGGTGGATACCTGCTCCACTGTTGACCACCATGGGCTGCAGAGGGACAACATGCTACCCCATGGTCTTCATCACATGCTGCAGGGGAATCTCTGCTCTTGCTCAGAAACACCTCCTCCCCCTCCTTCTTCGCTGACCTTGGTGTCTGCAGAGTTGTTTCTCTCACATAGTCTTACTCCTCTCCCCCAACTGCTCAGTTGCAGCTTTTTTAACCCCTTCTTAAATATGTTACCACAGAAGCACTACCAACATTGCTGACAGGCTCAGCTTTGGCCAGTATTGGGTCTGTCTTGGATGCAGCTCAAAATGGTTCTGTTCAACATGGGGACAGCTTAAGGCCTCTTCTCACAGGCAGCCTCCCTCACTACCAGAACCTTGCCACATAACCCCAACACATGTGGTTCCTCAGCCTATCTAGATTTGGAACCCTAGGAGCACTCCAAGTTTCCTAGTCCAAGTCTGTGTAGGAACGATGCCAAATTACTACCTGGCAAAAGCCAACAGTGCAGCAGTGTCCCTCCTCTGCCTCCTATTCCCATGCACCAATTTCTATGCAATCAAAACACAGGATGCTGTAGGTCACAGCTGACCATGTGTGGTCTTATCAACACAACTGGGAGACCATCTTCCACACCAACGCACAAATCCACAGGTCAGATTAGACTAGGGATGAGACTACTTGCAAGTATAGGCAGTGGAATCAGATCTACTGATAATAGTTTTCCCAGTCAGTATAGATGAAGCACAGTGGTGCAAGGCTGGTATATCAAACAGGCAATTTCCTGTTAAACAGAAAACCAGTACAATACCTTCCTATTCACAGTACTTTATAATATTTATCTTATGTCCTAGAATCTTATGGCATTATGACAAAGGTCTCCGCCTTGTATTAGACACTTAAAGCTTCCACACACAGATCAAATTTTCCTTGAAAACGTACCATGCAAAACACAGTTGTGGAAAACTCATAAAGTATTCACTTGAACATGATTTAAAAGATTAATTGCATGTCTGAGAGAGTTATAATTAATGTCCTGCATGTATGGTTCACGAGTGATAGTGAAACAAACTTGTGACAAGAGATACTAGTGTATACAAATGCTTTCCTAATAGTTTTCCTGCCTCAGCCTGTGAATTCAGACTGTAAGATCAGCACTGAAGCTTGTTATGTTGGCAGTCTTCTTCCTAGAAATCAATGAGTCAGTTGTAATTTATTTACAACCTTATTTTTTTTCCCCTAGCCTTAAAAAAAGTGACTGAACAGCACGTCTTTGTACAGCTGGAGCTGAGTAACAGGAAAAAGAAGAGGCAGAAAATGAACAATGCATGTAAAATGATTAATACTACCAAATTTACATGTTGAGCTTTAAGTTCATATGACGTTTGGCTTACCATATTTACTGTTCTGCTTCAACTTTTCCCTTGCTTAATGCTTCTTCTGTCTCACCAATACAATTCAGGCTCTAAAAGATGTTTCCCATGTGGAAGAACTGCAAATGGTTTTAGTAGACCTATTCTCAAAGAGTCAATATAGTCAGAATGTCCTTGGTTTATAGCAAATCATAAACTACTTGGAACAGAGCCTTTCATTTTCTGTACTTTTGATCTGAACAGTGGCATAATTGGCCTGTATACCACTGTGACAAGTTCAAACCTAAGTGACAATAAAACAAAATGTAAATATATGCATTTTAAAATACCGAACAATATGCAGTGAATGTTAACTACCAGCCCTCAGGTGAAGACACTGCATCCTCATTTTCCTAACATGACTTTCTCATCCCTTCCTGCCAGTAAGACACAATATCCTTTCCATACACATACATAATAATTTACTCAACATATATAGTAAAATATTTTTCTACTTAGAACAATGCTTTGTTATGCAAGAAAAGGAATGTTTCAGTATTTATGACTGTTTTCCAAGTTTTTGCAAAGCCAAGTTCAAATAGTTTTCAAATAGCACAGCTAGAGTCCAAGCGCTGTATAATTACTAGTCTGCAAGTTAGGCATACTCTTGAAATACTATGCTTGCATTTAAAAATCAGGTCACCACTGGGAAAAGAAAATTAAAATCATCAGTCTCTAAAGGATATATATTCAATTCTTTATATAGATTTCAAATATATAAATTACAAGTTATGAATCATCCTAGCTGTATTTTTTCATTTATCATACAGGAGGTGTGATTATTGAAAAGTTTTAAAGAAATCTGTCACAGAGTGATATAATTTAATTTCTCAGTAACATATTATGACTGAGGTTCCAAAAATTATTATTAATGAATTTATCATGAAAATGGATTTATTATGAAAATCTATTATGAATTATGAAAATAAATGCATCATCAAAATTTGGCCTACACAAGCTTTCCCATAGAGACTCATAACCAATGTTATCTACCAGTTACTATCTCAATGCAGGTAAAAGCACAAAACATTCTACAAAAGCTGTCGGAGGGGTCCCACAATTTCTTTTTGTGAACCTTGACCTTTTTTATCAAAAAACATGGGAGCACTGAATCTTTATCAGATTAGTCTCTTGCCCAACCTGTTTAGTAATAATTGATATTATGTAAGTTTATCAAAATTTCAATGTATTTATTGTTCTGTTGATTGCTACTCTCACCTTTTTGTAGGTCAGTTTTTCACTCAGTTGTCAGAGTTTCTCAGGAGGAGTCAATGTAAGAATTACTGGTGTATTTAAAAATGGATTAACATAATGGGTTACATATCATAAAGAAACCAAAGATACAGCAGATTTTTTCTTCTCCCTTTCTTTTCTTCCCCCCTGCCCCCTGGATGGTTTTAGATAGAAAGAACCCAAAATTAAAGACTTAAAAAAAAGAAAATAACAGAACAGAACAAACAACAACTTCCGCCTTATACTTCGTAGGACTAAAAGAAAAAAATTTCCCAACAAGTCCCTAGTATAAAAAAGCTCGACTACTATCTTACTAATGCAAATATGAGTGGTACTATTTCTGTTGCTAAAAATCCACTTGTGTTTCATGCATATCTGCAGGGATTATGTTTTAGAAAATAAACATCCACGAGAAGCTTTTTCTAATGTATTCATTGCTTTACTGGTATTATGACAATTTGGTGCAGAAATACAAGTTACAAATTTCTTAGGAGTAGCATGCTATCTTACCTTAATTCTTAAAAAAAAAGACATTTTACCAGAAGGATTGCTGAAATCACATCAAAACACAACTCAAATTTCTATTTTAGTTATATTTGCTCCTCAGTTACACTGGTGAAGCCCAACACCTTTTTGAAATAAATCATGGTATCTCCTGCATCCTTTCATGCTTTTTAGATACTAGTCATGCCAAGACAAAAACCCACATCTGCGTGATAAGGTTGATTCTTTTCCTTCATCTAAGGTAAAATCAAATAGAAGCACATAGGCTTAGATGCCTGTTTTTATCTAAAGGGTTCATTACATCTTTACTTCACATGGACATAATCTAAGGGACAAAAAGCAAAGACGCGTAAGGATTAGGTGTCCCCCCCCCCAAAAAAAAATTTCACTCTCTCCTCTTTCACAGACTGTCTCATTGACTGAGTCACCAATTTGGGGGATAAACACCTTTTTAGACAGCTTGGGTCACCCATCTGGTTCACAGCTTCACTGCAAAAATGTCTGCATTTGAGTTATTGTAGGGGTGACACAAGAATTAGGAGCAAAGGTGGATCAAGATGCCTTTCCAAAACACAGTGCAGGGTTAAATGTATACTAAGCCACATCAGCACTGGGAATTGAAGAGCATGTGTCTATGGCCACATCCACAGACTGATTCTAAGGATGACCCTTGCACAGCCAACTAGCACTTTGGCTGCCAAAGGATTTGTCACTACGGTTGATCTGGAGCATGCCATTCTGCTATAGATTTTACATGCAGATACAGAGATGGTTTGTTCTGAAATCATAATTCTAAAAGTACAGACACTTCCATAGATATCCAATAAAGGCATCCAACCCCTTCATTTCAAGTCACTGTACAAATAGAAGTAATTCATTAACACTCTGCCCAATTTGTACTAAGTTGTTCCTGCCTGTCCATAAAATCAAGTTTGACATTTTAATTTTCCATTGCTTCTGGCATGCTTAACTGCTTTTTTCATGTCTCTTCTTTGTTAAGTACAAAAGTTCACCTGCTGGAAACATCAGAAAGGTATATTTTTCATCTGCTTTTTAATGAAAGGTGTATCACTTCTTTTAATGGCTAACAGGGAGCATTAGGGTAAATTACTTTACCCTCCTGCTTAACAAGGTAGATCTTCAAAGTGACTTCCTCATACTTAGTGCATCTCTTTTTCAAGAGACATCTGATTTTAATTTAAAAACTTAACTGTGTGGATTACTGACTACTTTTTCAAGTAAGTTGCTCCAGTACCTACACACCTCACTGTGAAGAGTATTTAGCTTATTGCTAGCATGATTTTATTAACTTAGGCAACAGTACCTTGTGTTTTCGCTCTGCTGTCAGAAACCTGATTTCCACTGAATTAATGAATAATCTTCCTTCTGAACATTTTAAGTTAAAGCAATTCATATTGAGATAAATTTAACTTCCAGGAAAGCTATAAGAGTATGAAATAATTAAAAAAAAAATTAAATTGCATTATCTTTTCTAAAGATCAATTAAAATTCCTGCTCCTCACAGGACTACTTTTTAGTAAACCATATGACTAAGAGCATCATCCAGACACTTCATGAACTCCTACAGGTCTGGGGCCATGACCACCTCCTTGGGGACCCTGCTGCAGTGACTGACCACCCTCTCAGTTAGGAATCTTTTCCTAATTTTCTTGGTACTACATATCTTTGCTGAACAGCGTACAGAGGGTTTTTTTGCATCGCATTCCTATATTTATTTTAATCTATTAATTTTGGTAATGCTATGGCTGTAATTTATTAATAACTTTCTCCTAGAAAGATGTGCTCTGAGCTACTAAAGACTCTAAAAGGTTGGAGATGTTCACTCACAGGAAGAAGTATTTGTTTATCTAACTCAAGAGTTACACTACCAGCCACCATACTACCACTATAAAAAGAAATCACTGTGGGTATACCATGACTCTTGTAAGACAGCACCAACATATCTTTGGGTGAGCATCAGAAAGACCATGAAGAGGAACCATTCACACCTCTTCAGTGGCATGAGCCAGGGCAATATTTATACTATGCCCACAGAAGCTAATTTCTTCAGGCCTCTGCACCAAGTTCTTAATCACAATTTAATTGCCAATCCTGTCATCATACATCAAGCAAAAGTACTGATGTGAATAAATATTTTAGCAGCTCAGAAATCAATTCCCTGCTTTCTGAAGTGAGAGAATTATACAGTCCATACTTAGGAACATGCATAGGCCAAGTGGACAGGATCATAGAATCATAGAAAAGTTTGTGTTGGAAGGGACCTTCAAAAGTCATCTAGTCCAGCCACCCTGCAATGAGCAGGGACATATTCAGCTAGATCAGGTTACTTAGAGCCCCGTCCAACCTGGCCTTGAATGTCTCCAGGGATGGGGCACTGACCACCTCTCTGGGCAACCTGCTCCAGTGCTGCACCACCCTCATCGTAAAAAATGTCTTCCTTACATATAGTCTGAATCCAACCTCCTTTAATTTAAAGCCATTACCCCTTGTCCTATCCTTACAGGCCCTACTAAAAAGTCTGTCTCATCTTTCATATAAGTACCCTTTAAGTATTGAAAGGCCGCAATAAGATCTCTCCACAGCCTTCTCTTCTCCAGGCTGAACAACCCCAACTGTCTCAGCCTGTCCTCATAGGAGAGGTGCTCCAGCTTTCGGATCATTTTTGTGGCCTCCTCTGGACCCGCTCCAACAGCTCCATGTCCTTCCTGTGCTGAGGGCTCCAGAGCTGGATGCAGCACCCCAGGTGGGGTCTCACCAGAGTTGAGTAGAGGGGTAGAATCACCTCCCTCAATCTGCTGCCCATGTTTTTTTTTTATGCAGCCCTGGATATGGTTGGCCTTCTGGGCTGCAAGTGTACATTGTTGGCTCACGTGCAGCTTTTCATCCACCAGTACCCCCAAGTCCTTCCCTGTGGGGCTGCTCTCAAACCCTTCATCCCCCAGCCTGTACTGATACAGGGGTTTCCCCCAGCACAGGTGCAATCTCATGAGGTTCACATAGGCCCACTTCTCAAGCTTGTCCAGGTCTCTCTGGATGGCATCCCATCCATTCCTCAGGCCCCTCAGACTCACCACTCAGCTTGCTGTCATCTGCAAACTTGCTGAGGCTGCACTCAATCCACAGCCTATGTCACTATCATTTTTATGAAGATATTGAACAGCACTGATCCCAGTATGACTCCTGAAGAACACCACTTGTCACTGATCATCATCTGGACATACAGCCATTGACCACTACCCTCTGGATGTGAACATCCAACCAATTCCTCATCCACTGAACAGTCCACCCATCAAATCCATATCTCTCAAATTTAGAGAGAAGGATGTTGTGAGGGATCGTGTCAAAGGCCTTACAGGAGTCCAGATAGATGACATCCGTAGTCTTTTCCTTGTCCACTGATGTAGTCACGCCATCATAGAAGGCTACTAGGTTGGTCAGGCAAGACTTGTAAAGTCATATTGGCTGTCTCAAACCATCAAATCACCTCCCTGTTTTCCATGTGCCTTAGCATAGCTTCTAGGAGGATGTGTTCCCTGATCTTTCCAGGCACAGATGTGAGGCTGACAGGTTGGTAGCTCCCAGGGTGCTCCTCTCTCCATGTCTCTTGCACATGGGCATCAAGAAGTCTTGCGCTTTATGGAAAGAGACCTTAAAGATCTGCCAGCTCTGTTCTGCTCCCTTTTTCCTGAGGGCAGTTTCCCAAGGGATCATTTTGACTAACTCTTTAACCAGCTGGAATTTTGCTTTGCTGAAATTCAGGGTCTGGATTTTACTCTTCTCCTGACGCATATCCCTCAGGACTGTGAACTCCATCAGTGCATGATCACTGCAGCCCAGGCTGCCTCCAATCTTGCTGTCACCAATTAGCTCATTTGTGTTGACAACCAACAGGTCCAGTAAGACATTCCCTCTGGTAGGGCTGTCCATTACCTAGCTCAAGAAGTTATCCTCGATGCCCTCCAGGAGTCTCCTGGACTGCCTACAGCTTGCCATGCTACTTTTCCAGCAGATGTCGGCATGGTTAAAGTCCCCCAGCAGGACAAGAGGCTTTGAGCACAATGCCTCCTGTAGCTGGAGTAAGAAGGCTCCGTCAGTAGTGTCCCCTTGATCGGACAGCCTGTAGCAAACACCAACCACAAGGTTCCCTTTGTTGCCTCAGTCTCTAATTCTTACCCATAAGCTTTGAACCTGCTTATGGCTATTCTTCAGAGACAGCTCTTCACAATCTATCAAACTCTTGACATAGAGGACAACCCCTCCATCCCTCCTTCCTTGCCTACCCCTTCTGAACAGTTCGTAGCTATTGATAGCCACATTTCCATCATGGGATTCATCCCACCAAGCACTTCAGCTGGGCTGTCAGCCATGTTGCCTTTTTAGAGGAACACATTTTAATTCCTTTGAGGTATTTAATTGGTGTTCCCTGTTGGCTACTATTACTTCAGGAGCCCTGGTTCATCTCCGTAAGATTTCAAATGTGCACCAGTGTACCCAGGAAGTATCAGAGCAGCAGGCTGAGGGCCTCACTATCATCCCATCCCTCTAACCTTGGCATGCCACCCCATGGCTTGTCACAGGTGAGGCCATATCATCCTCTTCCCCCTTCAAGTCTAGTTTAAAGCTCTGTCAATCAGCCTCACAAGACCCTCTTCCCCTTTTGAGAAGGATGAATCCCCATCTGATGCCAGCAGGCCTGGTGCTATCTAGAATATCCCATTAACGAAAACACAAAATTCTGGTGGTAATACCAGCCTCAGAGCCTTGTATTAATAGATTGGATCTGTCTGTTTCTTCCAATATCACTGCCTGCAACTGGAAGGATAGAGGAAAAACTCTGAAGTAGGCCTACAGCAAGACCAGGGATAATAATGGACTCCTAAGAAGTCTTGTTCCTTCTATGAGAAGGTTGGCTGTGTCCAAGCTGAGACATGAAAACGGCAGATAGATAGGGTCTGGCAGTGCCTGGGACACTCTTCCAAGAACTGCCACTTCACTTGAGGAATAACGGGCAGTGGGTAGCAGCTGGTGCACCTGGCAATGGCAACCTGACACCGACACCCAGAAACACAGACTAATTCAACTGAAATGTCACCAGGCCTGCACACCTGCATCAGACCAAGGGTGTACAGCTGCAAAGCTGCCTGGTAGATGCACATCAGCTATAAATGATCATGGAACAACAGCCAAATGAGCAACACCTATCCCAATGGAAAAGCCCAGAGAAGTCAAGATGTACCATCCACTTTCAGCTCTTCTGCTCTGTTGCGCAGGGTTGATCATAGTATATGTGTCTACTTCTACCATCTATCTTGCAGTAAAACACAAAGCTTTGTATTTTTAACACATTACTGTTGTGGAGCTAAACGAAAATTTGCACTTTGGCCAGTTGTTAAATGTTTTTATGTTGCTTTTTCATTTTTCTTTCCACTTTTGAGACCTATTCAGCAGCATTCATTAATCTGTTTGTCCTCCAAACCACTTAATTTTGCTTCAATACCAATGAAAACTGAGCTTTAAAATCATTTTATGCATTGCTAAATGTGAGAAGTCTGTAATTTGCTCTTTGGTATCCTTTTATCCTTTAGATCTCTCTAATCTGAAAATGTGCTTTATTGAAGGACTGCACCCTATACAGGCTGTCCAGTTTTAATACTTTCTTGCTCCTAAGTCAGCTAGTATAAAATTAGCTTCATGGTGTCAGATATTTCCTGAATCTAGACTAGTATATTCTCTAGAGGCAGAGACTGTCACTACTCATTTCTATCAGGATTACTACACACTTCGAGGTTAAAACCTGGACAAGTGGAAACCTCGCTGAATGAAACAAACTCAGTATTTTTATCCTTGCATTTTAAAGTAGCAGAGTTTGGGTACTTTAAATACCGGATTCCTAGTTTCTATTCAAGGGAAGTTTTAAGCGTGTTTAAGCCCTATCAGTGAATATATTTTAGAAGATTTTTGTTGATCATGTATTTGGACATTTGGAGTATGCAAAGTTTGCTTGTCTGCATTTTACTGCTTGGCATGAGCCACACGTTGAATATGACAGCTCTTCCAAAACAGATATAAAAAAAAAAGGAGTTGATTTCCAATGCAATTCCAAATCTGTACTGTCCCATTAACATCCACTGGGGAAATAAGGGCTGATATGAGAGCAGTAAGCAATCCTATGCTCCACTAAACAAACACACAAGACAGTTCTTACACATGCAGCAGTAATTCTGTAAGATTTTCTTGTCCATGACACCTGCTGTCTGAAAGACTTTACTGGACACAAGATAGGAGTATTTGTACTGGTAGGGAATTATAGCATTTTGATAGAAGATTTATTTCACTTCAGGAAAATAAACAGTTATTAAAAATTCATGGAAGCAAATATACCATTAAAATCGTTTCAGGAAAGAAGTGCTTTATTTCAGTCTTTTGATAGATTTACTACATGATCTTCAAAAACAGACCTCCTGAGATACCAGTACTTTGGTAGTAAGTTGAGAGCCCCTGGGAACGTCAGCCATTTAATCTTCAGGCTAAAATCAGAGTCTAGAAGGCCAGGCCAGTTCTGGCAAGAAACTACATAAGTTTCTAACAGAAAGCTTTTGATGTTGCTCGAAGAGAGAATAAAAAATGCCCACTCTCTTCTGTCCTCCAACACTCAAGTATAAAGGATGGTGTCCGAATCTTTATTCTGAATACTTAGGATGAAAAGCACTGACCAAAATGCTGTGAATATTTTCATCGGTGACAGACAATCAAGGAGCCCATCAATCTGTGAAATACAACACTTTTAGTTTGTGACAATCACAGAGACCTTAGTTTCAATCATCTGCTTAAAGGTAAACTCAGTGATAGCATAGGGAGGCAAACTGGCTGCCTGGTATCAGTCAATGCATGCTAAGATAGGAAAGGTAAATTTTCTTCTCTCTTGTTCAATTGCTAGCATGGGCTGTTGATGATTGGCATGTTTCCAGTTAAAAGTGAACTGATGGTATCAGAATATCATTTATAAACATTTTTATTGTCACATCTCATAAATTTTATTAATATTGATCCACATTAAATAAAGCTAAAATCAGAGGCAAACTTTATCCCATTCTTATGCTACAGTGCATTTGTGCAGAAAGAAAGGTAGTAGGGAACGAGAAGATAATGAAAGGTACAAGAAGCCAAACTTTCAAACTACCTGAATACGGTATAATTCTGGTAGAATGAAACCCTGGGCTGAGCAAATTGTGTGGTTTGTGTTGTCTGTAGTGCACTGAGGCACTGCCTTCTTACTACACTGGCCTGAAGAAGTGTCTGGCTATGTGAGGGATATTGAGATATAATGTCCCTTATATCTGATTTAGCATGAGGTCTAGAAATGCTGCAGCACCAGGAACACAGTCCCTCCAGGAAGAAGTTTGTCATTGCCTCCAGTGATCCTGGGCAGTGCGGCTATGCATTACACCTTCTTTCACTCTGTATCTAAAGCACAAGTCCCAGAGATATTAGAGTCTTACTAACTCATTAGAATCTCATTTTAAATTTATCATTTTACTGTCCTACAGGACAGGATTTAAAGCACTTAACCACATTTTTATCTACTATATATTATTAAATCTCATGTTTTCTATGCATTCATTAATGTGTTCTACATTCACTTGACGGCTAATAATAAAAGTCCCCTTAACTGTTAATTACGGAATTCCTATTGAACGCCACTTAGCTTTCTGTAATACTTCTGTGTCTTCAGTTATAGCACAGGAACTTACTTTTAGTGAGGATATCACCCTTATTTTTCGATTATATGCTAAACAGCAAACGTGACTTTTATTCCTTTATTTAGTCAGTGAGATAAAAAGAGGGAAATGTTTCAAATACTCTCCCGTCTAGGTAATGTAGGACAAATTAAGGTATCAGCAGATTTCTTTATGAACATTCTTCAAAACTGCTGTACTTTAAAACTTCTGGACTAAATGGAGGCAGCTTTCAAATTCAGGTGAATTTTGCTGATTCTGTCTGTGCTATACCCACTGCTCCCAGTGCTAGACTCATTTCACAAGCATATTCATGTCCCATACTTTAATCAAATAAAAATAAATAAGCCTCTGTCATTAACAGATACAGAAAGGCCCACATTGCCTTATTACCCAAAATAAAAGAAAGAAAGCAAGCAAAACAAAAAACACTTTCTCTGTTAATTTTTTGGTATTGATTCAACTGGACTGGCTTAACAGCACTGTATGAAGAAGCTGGTCCACGCAGATATGGCTGAACTTCGAAGTCATCTCCAAGTCCATTTCCCTCATACATTTAATCAGTACAGAGAGATGCATTGCTACCAAGTGTAAAAGAAATGAATTTTCATCTGTAACAATTGCTACATGGTAGCATAAGTGCCTTTCTTCATATGTGTCTTGTTATACACTATGGAGAGATAACTGCTACATAGTTTTCTTGTAAGACTAAATACATGATATTGTGAGAATCAGCGAGGTTTTTCTTTTGTGTTGTATTATCTTCAATGAATCAGTATTTCCTAATACCAAGTATTTGCAAATCTAACATTTACCGAAGTAGATGTCACTGTAGAGTGTTTTTTACAAACAAGGGAGAAACTGGAATACACAGACATACAAACAGCTTTTTATGTAGTACCAGAAAGATTCTGCAACCAATCCTTTTGCAGTGGGTGTGAGGAAAGTACACTGGCTTTGTTTCAAAAGTCAGCTTCCACTGGTGTTGGCTGCAGTTCATCTTAATGACTGCTAAACACAACACTATCTCACACGGGTCTGAAACTTAAAATTATAAAGTTGAACTATGCAATTATGTTGAAATTGTGAAACTGAAGGAAAACAGCCGTTCATTAAAATTACAGTATGTTAGTTACTCCTTGGTGACAGGAGATAAGGCTATTTGTAACTCCAGTACACAATCATCGCTGTATTTCCATAAAATAGAGATTTATACAAAAAGATATTATCATCATGTTTTGTTTTTCACATGTTAATTTTTCCAGGAAGGAGACTGACATGCATTAATAACTTTTACTTAGCAAAGTCAACATTGTACTGGAAAGGAAATAAACACTTCTTTGAAAAATTTTGACACTGGCTGGATTTTTTCTTGCTCTCTTATGATTAAAGTGATTCAAGATTACGTTTAAAGCAATGCATAATAACCCTACTTAAAGAAAAACAAACTCTGAGATTGATGTAGTCATCATCATGCAAGCACTGCTGAAAAATATACTTAAACATATTTGTTCAAAGTTCCTTTTTTTCTTAATTTACCTATTAAGTTTCTGCTCTTACATAAATTATTTTTTTCCACTATTGCTTGCAAGATTGCAAAAGAAGTCAGTCAAAAGATGAGGCAAACAACATAAAGGGACAGATCTGAGATCAGAAAACTCTTACATAAATACAATTTCTTATTATTAATATAATTTACAACCAACAGTGAAGCAGACTGTGCTCAGTTCCTTGAAAAGACTTAGTATATACATCAAATATTTCAGGATAAAAGAAAAAAACTCTTCTCTTGAGGAGAAGATACAGCAATTTCTGGAGCTCTGCTCTTTATCTTCCCCAAACAAGGCAGCAGAATGGTCCTGATCTTACTCACTGTTCAAAGCACTCCTGTTGGCTGGCTATCAGGTGCAATTTATGTTCTACTTCTTTTACTGCATCAGACCTTACTTTTTCTCATCTACCTACGAAAAACATTTTCACACTACGAAAGACACATAGTCCTGCAATACGAACACAGTCCTGCAAAATATGAAAGGTTCTAGTTCCTCTTGGTCACACCTGCATGAGAGATTCTTACCTTATTTTTATAACCTGATAGGAGAGGAGACTGATTACCTCAACAATAAGAAAACTATGCCTCAAAATTTCCAAAGATTCAGCATTGCAAAAGACTGGGCAACCTAAATATTGCCAAGGTCCCACCTGCTTACACCACTGAATAATGCAGCCCAGCTGATGGATACAGTGCATGGTGTAATTTCTTCACAAAACCCTCCAACCGTGTAGTAACATGGGGACTTTGCCATACCTGAACAAATGTGAAAAAATAGAACAGTAGTAGATGACAACAGCACAAGCCACTCTCCTGCAGCAGGATACCTGGTCCCTTTATCCCAGCAGCTCCAGCCTCACCTAACAAGAGAGCTCTTTGACCAACATGAGGTAGCCAGATTGTTTAAGATCAGGAATGAAAGTTAACTTGCATGTGCTTCCCAGAGCTATCCTAAGATGCACCACTACAGATACCTGTCAAAATTACGACTGAGGGAGAAACTTGCTCTCTTAGGCTCTTCTCCACCACAAAACAGACCAGTAGATAGAATCCCTGGTAGTCTTTCCCATTTAAAAACCATCACCATGTAACTGCTACCGAAGATGAGGCTCAACTGCAGTTGGTATGCACTGCATTGCAGCAGGCTGAGCCACTGCTCCAGGGCTGCCACTGCTGCGTCTGTTATGAACTGCATGGCCTGTGCTAGTAAGATTCAGAAACGGTAGGCTGCAGCACACAACTCTTGCATGCTATATATCACACATTGCCCTACAAAATACAATGTGGTTATTCAACAGGTGCCAAGTATTTTTCAGATTAAGTATTCTAAACAGTGTGCCTAACATAGTTTATCATAGACATTTCTTCTACTGCATGCTTTCGCACATTATTTCACTTACAAGACCTTGCTGCAGCTCTAAGCCTGATGCTTTCATTATTAGTACTAGTTTGAACAGTGGATAAGTATTCACTTCTACACACACACCCAGCCTCTGAAAAAGCATGGATCACAGCATACATACAAACAGGGAATGAGAAATGCTGTCTCTGTAAAAATATGTGCCCAATACTCACAGCTACTTTAAGAGTATATCAGATGTGTGACATAGCAACCATAGTGTGATTTTATCTCCACATGTTAACTTACTGTTCATGGTACCACTGAAAGGAAAGTGAAATTAGAACATGGAAACAAAGAGATCTGAGCAGGTCCAGAGGGCATACACAGCTCCCTCTGGTAAAGACCTCACTCTACACTCTGCTTGCTTCAAAACCAATCACCAAGTTATCTGAAGGAAGTTAACAAGTGCTGTAGTCTACTTTACTTACTACCTGTAACATTTTAAATAAACTATTGATTTAATTATAAAGAAGGAGGATGAAGATTTGGAAACTTTTGTTTCTATGAACAATGGACGATGTGATGAGAGCTGTAACAACTCCAGAAGCCAAGAAAGAAGGAAGAACAGTGACTTTTACTAGGTGATAAAAAGATCCACAATCTTTTTGAAGATTCTCACCTTATGTCCTTAAAAAGGATTGTTATTGGATTTTACTCTCCTAGTGTTCCTTTCTTATAAAGCATCCATATGCTATTTTTTATTAATCAATACCATTATTACAAATTAAGCAAGTTTCATTGCTTATTTCCATTTTCCTAAGCTTGTCCTCTTCATTAAATTGATAGAAACGACCACCTCCTTCTATTTGCATTTGAGAAGTCTAGATATGGACAATTCAGACTTTAAAATACCTTTAGGGAATCAAAACTGAGGAGCAGTCTGAGATGGCAAATGTTGAATTAAAGCTCTGAGGACTGTTACTGGCCTTTCAGTTTTTCAGGTGTTAACAACTTTGTGAAACAATAAATAAAATCTCAAAGAGATTATATCTACGTTTCAAAGGCAGACAGTTCTTGTCCGGTTCTGTTTAGTTTATTGTGTTTTCCTCAGTAAGGTGTGAAACAAGCTATGTTATAGGTGTTCAGAAATGCTACACAGAGATTACATTCCAAATATAGATGTAAAAAACACTGCTGGCTGAATATAGCATTGCATTCTTCCTTATTTTTAGAGTTCTTACTTGAAGTTTCCAGACAGTGCTGCAAAACTTAATTGTTTCACATGCTTTGCAGGTTTACCTGTTTTAGCCTGAATTTTATTCTGTCATGTTAATAACATGTAACTGTTATAAAATAAAAATAGCTTACAATAGGACACAGTTCTATGAAAGACGGTCTCATTAGAACAGAAGAATCGATTCAACATTCATAGCATGATTTAGCAGAACCTTGGAACACTTTGGTGCATTAAAGAAAGCCTGGGTTAGCAAACTTTGCAGAAAAACAATGTATTTCCTTCACATTTGGAAATTGCATTTCTGGCCAAAAGCAGCACTGCATTTTAAAAGCTGTATTTCTTGTTTTTATAGCACAGCACTCTTCCCCCCATGAAAATTCACAAAGAAGGGCAGTACTTTGTGAAAGGGTACTCAGGAGTCATGGGGAGAGAGACAAGAAAGCCCCTCTGAAAGAGAGAATAAAGTGCAAGGTGGAAGATTTTGGATGCCAAAACTGAACATGAAATGTTGAAAGTCAGATGCCACTTAAACTTCCCAGAGCTGAGAACTGTAAACTTACTGCAACAGAAGTAAAATTTATATGTGTATCAATGCATATTCATAGAGTACAGCACCTAATGTGTAGGTACTAATGTGTTCATGAGACTCTGACACTTTCAGAGACAGAATCCAGAGAAATACCATGCTCTGCTGTCAGAGATGAGCTTATGCTGGAAAAATAGAGCCAAGTGAAGTTAGACATGTGCAGCAGACCCTCCCACCCAAAATTATTCAGTGTTAATTTCTCTAATTTGAGAAAAAACAAATATTTTATATAAAATATGAGATGTTTGATTTGCATTATCCTATAATTCCTTGTACACAGCAGCTCTTTGACGAAGGAAAAAAAAAATTAAACTAGTTTGTAACAGTTTTTATATGACCTCCAGAGTAGTGACAAAGTCAAACAGAGAGCAAAAGTTTTCTTTTTAAAAGAAAACATGGTTGATAAGCAATGCGGATATGCCCACACATTTTTCCAGAGATTTTAAATGTAATTTTCAATATGGGAGGAAGGGAGGTGCTGTGGAGTCCCAGGGCGCATGCAGACCTCAGCTAACAGAAACTTCATGTACGCAGCAAAGATCTCACACACATGCAAAACGAGTTACTGCCTCCTGCTGCAAGGGCAGGAATCATGAATTCATTTGGCGACAGCCCAGCCCTCACGAGAATAAGCACCGTAAAAAAATACAAAAAGTAAAGTGCATCATAAAAAACACATGGGGACCATTGGGGAAAGCATGATTGAGAACTTCTGACTATTTTTTTGCTTTGCAGTTTTTATGCAGGGAATACACTATAAAGCTTTAGACTTTAAATGTCTATTTGCACAAAATACAACCTTTGTTCACCGCAAAGGTGTTCAAAGGGTAGTTATCTGTTAGGGTTTTTGTTATGATTATATTATTATTATTTTAGTTAAAATACTAAAAATGTACTATAATGTCTATATAGGAAAATTGCTTAAAAATTGGTTTTCAGTTTAACACCTATTATTGCATGTAAATAGAGTTCTAAATTAAAAATCACAGCACCATAGAACCACAGAATGGTAGGGGTTGGAAGGGACCTCTGGAGATCATCTTGTGCAAGCCCCCTGCTTGAGCAGGCACACCCAGAGCAGGGGGCACAGGAACGCATCCAGGCGGGTTTTGAATGTCTCCAGGGAAGGGACTCCACACCCTCCCTGGGCAGCCTGTTCCAGTCACTCTCACAGGAAGGAAGTTTTTCCTCATATTTAAGTGGAACTTCCTGTGTTCCAGCTTGTGCCCATTGCCCCTTGTCCTGTCACTGGGCACTTTTGAAAAGAGACCAGTCCCATCGTCCTGACACCTTCCCCCTAGATATTTATAAGCACTGATAAGATTCCCCCTCAGTCTTCTCTGCTCCAGGCTGAACAAACCCAGGTCTGTCAGCCGTCCCTCATAAGAGAGGTGCTCCAGTCCCCTGATCATCTACATCGCTCTCTGCTAGAATCTCTCCAGTAGTTCCCTGTCTTCCTTAAACTGCGGGGCCCAAAACTGGACACAGCACTCCAGATGTGGCCTCACTAGGGCAGAGCAGAGGGGGAGGATAACCTCCCTCGACCTGCTGGCCACACTCCTTTTAATGCAGCCCAGGATACCGTTGGCCTTCTTGGCCACAAGGGCACAGTGCTGGCCCAGAGTCAGCTTGCTGTCCACCAGCACTCCCAGGTCCTTCTCAACAGAGCCACTTTCCAGCAGGTGAACCCCCCAGCCTGCACCGGTGCATGGGGCTGTTCCTCCCCAGGTGCAGGACCTTGCACTTGCTCTTGTTGAATTTCATTCAGTTCCCCTGGGCCCAGCTCTCCAGCCTGTCCAGGTCTTGTTGGATGGCAGCACAGCCTGCTGGTGTATCAGCCCCTCCTCCCAGCTTGGAATCATCAGCAAACTTGCTGAGGTTACACTCTATGCCTTCGTCCACATTACTGATGAATATGTTGAACAGGACTGGACCCAGCACAGACGCCTGGGGAACACCCCTAGTTACGGGGCTCCAACCAGACCCTGTTCTGTTGATCACGACCCTCTGACCTCTGTTTTTGAGCCAGCTCTGTGTCCACCACACCACCCACTCATCAAACCCACCCTTCCTAAGCTTACCTATGAGGACGTTGTGGGAGACAATGTCAAAAGCCTTGCTGAAGTCAAGGTAAATGACATCCACTGCTCTCCCTTCGTCTAGCCAGCCAGTCACACCATCATAGAAGGCTCTCAGGTTGGTCAAGCATGATCTCCCCTTGCTGAACCCATGTTGACTACTTCTGATAACCTTCTCCTTTTCTGCATGACTGGATGTCACCTCCAGGATGACCTGCTCCATCACCTTTCCAGGGATGGAGGTGAGGCTGACTGGCCTAGAGTTTCCTGCGTCCTCCTTCTTGCCCTTTTTGTAGACTGGAGTGAGATTGGCTACCCTCCAGTCCATGGGCACCTCTCCTGTCCTCCATGACCTTTCAAAGATGATGGAGAGTGGCTCAGCAAGAACATCCGCCAGCTCCTTCAGCACTCATAGGTGCACCCCATTGGGCCCATGGACTTGCGAGGACCCGGTTTGCCTAGGTGATCTCTGACCCAATCCCCCTCAACTAAGGGGAAGTCCTCCTTTCTCCAGAATTTCTGTCTCACCTTTGGGGGCTGGGATAGCTGAGGGCCAGCCTTAGCAGTATAGACCAAAGCAAAGAAGGCACTCTGTAACTCTGCCTTCTCTGCACACTGTGTCACCAGGGCACCCACCTCATTCAGCAGCAGGCCTATGGTTTCTCCAGTATTTCTTTTACTGCTGATGTATGTGAAGAAGCCCTTCTTGTTATCCTTGACACCCCTTGCCAGAATTAGTTCCAAGTTGGTCTTGGCCTTCCTCATTGCATCTCTGCATACACTGACACCATTCCTGTATTCTTCCCATGCGGTCAGTCTCTTTTTTTTGACATACTGTAAACCTCCTTCTTCCACTAGATTTTCTCTAGAAGCTCTTTGCTCATCCATGTGGGACTCCTGGCTCTTTGCTTGACTTCTTCCTCCTAGGGATGCACCAATCTTGAGCTTGGAGAGAGTGGTACTTGAATATTGACCAGCTCTCTTGGACATCCTGATCTAGTAATCCTACTTGCTGCCCTGCTTCTACCACACAGGATCTTGAACTCCACCATCTCATGGTCACTGCAGCCAAGGCTACCCCCAACCTTCACATCCTCAGCCAGCCAGATCCTTGGTTTTTAGCATAAGGTCCAGCAGCACATCTTGCCTCGTTGGTATATCCACCCCTTGACTCAAGAAGTTATCCTTGAAGCTCTGCAGGAACCTCCTGGATTGTGTGTGCCTCGCCATGTTGCTTTTCCATCAAATATCAGGGTGGTTGAAGTCCCCTGTGAGAACCAGGGCCTGCAATTGTGAGTTTACTTCCAGCTGCCTGTAGAAGGCCTCGTCGACTTGCTCTTCCTGATCAGGTGGCCTGTAGCAAATGCCCACAACAGTGTCACCCATATTAGCCTGCCCCTTAATTTTTACCCATAGGCTCTTAACTCATTCTTCCTCCACCCCTAGGCAGAGCTCAATACATCTCAGTTGCTCCCTCACATAAAGAGCAACTCCCCCACCTTGCCTTGCTGGCCTGTCTTCCCTAAAACATATGTAGCCATCCATGACAGCATTCCAGTCATGTGAGCTGTCCCACCATGTCTCTGTAACTGCAATCAGCTCATGGCCCTGTGACCACACACAGACCTCTAATTCCTCCTGTTTATTCCCCATGCTGCGTGTGTTGGTGTATAGGCATTTCAGAGAGGTAATAAAGCACGCAGGTTTCCCTGGAGAGGTGCACGAGGATCCACTATGTTCATGCACACCCTTGAGGTGGTTGGTCTCCTCATTGTCATCTGATGAGGCAGCCAAGGCACATTTGTTGCTGCTTTGGTTGGCCTTGCTTATTCCCCCATTGGGTGCGATGGCATTAGCATTAGCACTTTGGACCCCACACCCCCAAGTCCTTCAGTTTAAAGACTGCACTTTCCTTACCAGTGATTACAAGTGATTCAGAACTAAGGAACTTGAAAGAGTCATTATGTTTTTTCCAATCTACATGCAAATATAGGTATTTGCTAGTGATAGATTTTATTTATCATAGTTATTACTAACTTAACTTTATGATATACAGTTTACATAAATAATAACACAGGCGAAGTGGCAAAAATTCCCAGTGTGGCAGCATTAAAATGAAAATCTGTTTTGTCTAGTTTTTTCTGTTTTGCCATAGAGTATGTTTTACATTTCAGCTGAAAAAAAGCATACTGCTTTTATATAGCATCTGCTGTTGGGCCATTTGAGATTAATTTGGCACAACTTTTGTAAATAACAGGTTTATTATCAGATTTTCTTCACTGATCAGATGTTTTTTAACTCTAGGTGCCAGCAATTCCCTTTGTGAGAATAAAAGAATGTTCTCTCATAAAATAACTAAAAACACTGAGGACTTTTTTTCAACCCGTAAGAATATTAATTGGGTTCACCATCAAAATGTGATAACATGTAAAATATCTTGTTTTGCATGTTAATGCTTTATAATTGCACCGAGCTTTTCAACTTCAAAGCTCTTTACATGAATTAAGTGGTTGTCCCTGAAGGCCACAGGCAAAATTTTCTTTGCCTTCAAAAAGACATTTGCACCACACAAAAGCTTTGTGAAAAATCCAGGACTGCACTTTGTTGTTTTAATCTACTGCAATCACACATGAGATAAAATATTACTAACATTTTGCAGATGGAGCAGTGGAAATAGGGGGGAACTGAATGAAACTATTGTGCTCACCTGAAAACTCTGTACTTCACCTTGACTATAGTACATTGAGCAAGTGAGAAACAAAATGCAAGATAATTTTGTTTTCCAAAGACATGTCAACATAGCTTTCAATCATTTCTTTACTTCCCCACCAAAGATCAGGCTGCCTGCAAGTCCGGTGATTACATCTTATTGCACTGCTCCACATACAATGCCTTTGCTCAAGCAGTCAGACAGAGAAAAATGCATTTGCTAGAATTCAGTCAAAAGCTGCTGTCTGGTACTCCACTTTGCTTTGTCAAATGACATTTTAAAAGGTACTTGCTAGAAACAGGATGTTTCCTAAAACCCAGGAGCAACAGTTATTCCTTTATGTCAGATAGACCAAAATCTATCATGAATCACCACTCAGCATTTTCAAACTGAACTTTCTTTTCACTGTGTTTTAAACCACACGACAGATATGAAAAAGCAATAGACATTTACAAACTCTGAGCTAAAGCATGTATATTTTTTAAGTATCCTTTCCCATAATGACATTTTTTGTTGCGTAGAAGTAAGATGAACAAGCATTCCTCTTTGTACTTACCATGTGATTTTTATGCCACTTCACTGGTCACAGGGTGTAATATATTGGGTCATTTTATTGCTCAAGTAGAAAGTGCTTATTACCTATTTATGTTTATATATAGGAAAAAACAAAGTTGTTTCAAGTGGCATACATCACACTGTTGTGGTGGTTGATTTCCTCAGGATGGTCTTCTGGGGTTTTGGTGCAGTTTGTGGAGGCACAGTCACAGGTCTTGGAGGAGGAAAGCTATTACTGGGACTTATCCCCAACCCTCCATTTTCCAGAGGAAATGGAGGCAGTGGAGGTGGTGGAGGCGGCAGAGGAGGGCACTGGTGTGGCAGCTTTCCCATAAACAGGGCAGGCTCACTGTGCAAGTGCACCTCCCTGTTTTTAATGTTATACCGAACATCACAGTCAGGGCAATAGCCATGGTACTGCACTTTTTCACTAAATCGTACCCGTTCCCTTGCTCCTGCCTGAGGACACCGTTCTTTCTCAGGTCTGTGCATCAGAGGCTGCATCGCAACTTTCTCCAAATTACTGTTTGGTATACAGCACATATCTCCATTTGGGATGCGGTTGGGCCCAACTGGCAAGCCACCATTTCGTAGCAGGGTACCATTAGTCTTGACAGGGTTGGCTGAAGGTGGCAGCCTCGGAGGCTCATCACACTTGACAGGCGTCAGTCTTGGCGGTGGTGGGGGCGGATTCGGCTTTCGCAGCACAGTGAGGATAGCGGAGGGGTGCGCAGGTGGCTTGATGAGCGGTGCACTGCCCCGCACCTTGACTTTCTCCAAGCTGGAAGCTGTTGTGCTGCTGGAGCTGCTGTTCAGTGTATCTGTTTTGGAACTGTCTGTCATCTCATCCTCCAGCTGCAGGTCAGACGTCAGCGTGTCGATCTGGTCAACCACCTGCACAACAGCCAGAATGAAAACTGTGAGAAAAGCTTGCCCACTGAAGGCATGGGGGGGGGGGGGGGGGAAAAAGCACTCTCCATTATCATTTTTGTCCTTCTCAGAACTGAAGGATCAAACTTTTTGATGATTTCTTTTTTCTTGCCAAAGTAATAAAATGCTAGTACTCCTCTACCACTACCACTACTGAGAAGAAGAATAAGAAGTAGGGACAGCTAGTTTGATAGGTCACCACCTGAATACAAGAAATATAACTTGAAACACTCTAGAATGAAATTCCTTTTCTTTCCCTCTAGGGTTTACTTGGCAATATCATTGCAAGTGAACTGTAATCCTTCAATATTATGCTTTGCCTTCCAGTGCATGAGAAGACTGAATTATTTAACTTTAGCTTCTACATGACAGCTTCTGAATCCAAGTCTTCTGCAGAGTATCTTTTAGCTCTGACCTTTCACACAGTCTAGATTTAAATATGCATCTCTGTATAGGTGATATTATACACCTACAATCATCAGTTTGGTACACTCTTTCCTGACAATTTTTTAACATAAATAAGGTACCGAGAAACACATTCCCTCTGGTATTAGACTGCATTATCTCCGTTTATGAATATTTTCCTTAAGATCTGAGATCCTCTGAAGAAATCCTGAAATAGCACTTGCTGTAAGAAAAGAGGAAAAGTAGCTTCATTTCCAAAGTTACAAGAATTTATTAACACAGGTACTTTATTCCAAGATTTCCTCTACCTCACGTTTATCTGTTTGTAGCTTCTACAATGTTAGATCTCTCGTAATCTTCTAGACTCCTTTTTCTACTCAGTTTTTTATAGGACATGCAACTGATGGTGCCTTTACTAGGTCGCGAAAATTTTTCATAGGACAATTAAAAGCCCCTCCTGAAAACTACATTTCACTCACTACCTAGTTGAACAACCGTAGTTATAATCTACAGGTAACTACAACACACACCACATGAAATAAAGACACATTTAAAAACTGATCTTTATCCTCTACATCCTCACAGGATATACATAAAGTAATCAGTAACTGAGAAGTTACTTGCTATCTTTGATGCGCGAATGAAAAGCTTGTGCCATTGTTTGGGGTCCCCATCTGTGATGTTCTGGAGGGAAAGCTGGAGGGGGTACCCACGTATATCTGAAATGAAACTAGAAGCCTCCAGTTGTACCACTGAATCAATCGTTCTTACCCTTTTGAGACTTTCATTTCTACTTTCTACTTTCAATAACTTGGTCCTAATACTATTGATTTCAAACTAAGCCTGTTTTTGAAGGAGTATAAGCCATATGTCAACTGCAAAAAAGTGAAAGCCATTACTGAAGGCAGCAACTCTTCATTCCGTCAAACCAGTAACTCATTTATGTGCCCAGTAGTAAACAGTAAATAATGAAAGCAAAACCACCACAGAATGAAAGAGCACTTTAGCTTCCACTGCTCATATAGTAGCTGAGTTGTGTATATTAAAATTCATAAAAATTCATATGCAACAATTCAGTTCAGTGCCTTCCTTCTCCTGAAAACAGAAAACAAGCAGATAACCACGATTGAGAATGAGAACTTTCAGACATCTTTGAAAAAAAACAGCTAGTCATTTATTCACTATTCAAAGCTCAATACCATGCTGCATTGCAGTTTCTATATAATAAAGAGTAGAGAAAAATTATACTTTTAAAAGACAGACATTAATTCCCCCAAACAATCAGGATTTAAAATATTAGTGTATAAGTTGAAAGGTACAGTTGAACTCTCCTCCAGGGTACAGCATATGGCTACTCTTGGAAATTTAAAAATAAAGGCAGAAAATCCTCATCTGTACAAGAGAGTGCAAAATTCAGAGCAAGAAAGACAGTTTGCTGGAAAAAGAAGTCACATTATCACGTTACTTTACATATGCAAACCAAGGCAGAGATAACTTTTCAAAATGAAGTAGTTAATCTAAAGGAACAAGGAAAAGACAGTTGTGTTCTGGGCACTAAGCCTGAAATTCAAGCAGCCCTCTGCAAATCTAGTACGGATTTGTGTAAATGTTAGGGTCTGCACACATATGGCTAAATATACTATTGAATCCCCTCCTGAAATCCAATATGTAATCTTTTAATAAATGCTTAAGAGCTACAGAATGGATTGATGCACCATAAACCAAAGAAACTCCTTGGCAAACACAGAAACAAAAAAGAGCCGTTGAACAGCTGAAGGCAAGAGAGAAAGGAAAGATATATCCGTAAGGATGCTCTACACAGGAGCACTGGATAGCTTGTACAGGTGACAGTACATTGGCCTATATTGCAGTATTAGATAGTAGTAAGTGGTATTTGGTTGCTTCACATTGTTTAATAAGAGCTATGTTAAACTGCCAAGAAAAAATTTGTTTCCTTTGCAATTGGCTTATTCCAACAAAATCTAATTTTTCTTTTCCTCTATCTTCTACCATCACAGAACTCTCAAAGGGTACTGCAATCCTACAGGACCTTAGAAACCAACATCACACATGTGGGGAAAAAGACAGCCACAGACCACTGACATGTTTATTGCACAATTAGCTATGGATAAATCTCATTGAGAGTATCGAAATAATAGACTAAATCTTCCTTACCTTAATAAAATTCACTCACAATTTCCAATATAAATTCCTAATAAAGAAGAAAATAAAATAACAAAAATGCATTTTAATGTTATTTTAACACATACACAAAAATCTAATAATTTAATGAACTTTTTTTGCCATTAAACCAGTCACAAATGATGTTTTGTTGGTTTAGGCCTCATGTGCAACAATGACCATCCCTGTACCACACTGTACAAAATATATGTACTCCATGCAATGTAATTCTAGAGAAGCAAAACCTAGTGTTTATTATTTTGAGACTGATACATTAAAGGTGACATTCCACTGGTGCTGTGAGGATATAGCTGTAATTATGCAGCACACATGAGTCATAAAATGGCAGACCCTGGTGATGAGAAAATTTGCATCCATTCAAACTGTCCTTCTGACAGTGCAAAAATTTTCTCGAGTAACAGGGAAGTCTGTTATGAACTGACCTTGAATTTAAATGACTACAGAGTTTGTCTTTTGCCCTCTGGGCAAATGTGTAGTAGACATCAGAATTTTTTTGTCACCTATCCATTTGTAAAACATAAAACCAGCCCGATATGGGTCTGACATAACAACACAGTTTATCTGTCCAGATTCATTCCCATCACAAGTTATGATTCTGTTTACTGTTATTTCTTTTGCTTTTTTTGTCCCAGAAGGAAAAATTGAAACAAGATGAAAAAGTAACAGAGAGCCAGTGAGTGGCCCAGTGAAACTGATGTAGTTATAAAAAAAAAAAAAGAAAAAAGAAAAAAAGCAGGTTGAAAAAAATAGCCTCCATTTCACAATGCACTTCCTATGCAAGCAAGAGAGAGAATATTTGGAAACAAAAAAGCTGCTCTAGTTGTGCAGAATCTCTCCATTTTTCAGTTCTGGAATAAAACAGGACTTGACTCACATGTACGAGCACGGGGGAGACATCCTTTTATAGCCTGAGGAGCTCCTTAGCCATTAGCTGGATTTGAGCTCTGCAGAGATGCCCACTTCCCCCCTGCCAGCAATATCCTGAGGCTTCAAGCTCTGTAGGATCCAGTGTGACACTCCTGAATGAGCCAGGATATCAGCTCATTCCTACCCCCCTTCTGATTGTTACTGGACAACAATATTATGCTCAGCGGGGATGGAGCTGGATTTCTCTAGCTGACCCCAAGAAATTTATCAGAGTCTGTTAACACATGTACAGACCCAAAATATTTTATCCTGAAATGTAAATCATTCAACCAGTCAAATCTCCACTTATAGCATCACTTTATCCTTAGAAATATGTGTGGAGTTTTTGGATGAGGGGGGCTTTGCTGGGTTTTGGGCTTGTTTGATTTGGGTTTTTTTTTTTTATTTTGACAACAACTGGGTATCCCTACCACACAATGAACAGAAAAAACAAATGTTTAGATAAAGCAAATTTAAAGTAGATATTATGTTTATCCTTCATCTCCATTTTACTGATTGAAAATTATTTCGTATTTTCTTGTCCTTTTAATTTTTTATGTAGACACTCAAGCCTTTCTTTCCAGTAACGCTCAAACTAGACAGAAGATCAACAACAACAGCATCTGTAAAACATGTACATAAGAATTTCTAATCACCATTTAGAATGAGCAATCAACTGATGTGAATTAAATCTCATCTCTACCTAAGCTCAAAACAGCAGGGGTACGTTTAAAAACCAACACTAACTAACAGCATTTTACCAAATTAAAAAAAAAATAAAAGAAATCAACAAAAGTAGAATTAGAGTTATGATTCACAATTATTTTGCCTTTTCTTGCTCTTTCAAGTTTTTATGTAGACACTCAAGCCTTTCAGTGGATTTGGGAAAAAAAAAATGTTAATTAGATTATGAACATTCCAGTTACGAAACAGGCAAGCACTCATATGCACCAGTGCTCCTAAATCACTGAACTCAGAGGGGCTGACTAACTCACCTTGCCAGCTGCCTCCTTGTTGAGTACTGAACTACAAGAACAGCTTGAAGGGAAAATAAAAGTGTTGTATGACTGTAGGAAGATCACAGATATTTGCTAAAGCAAATGAACACCACTGCTGTTGAGTTCTTGCTCGTCACTGCAGTAACTTTTTATACTTTTAAATGCATTTTTTAAACTTTTTTTTAAAATCTCTATTTCAAAAGGTTTTCTCAAGGTACTTAAACTAATAACTTGAATATTAAAAGCATGTAGAAATATATAATTGAAAAGATGGTAGGAAGTAATCAAGGGTACTTTCCTCATACCAGTAAAATCTAAATCTTTAGAGACTGCCATAGATGCTTGAGATTTTTTACAGACAAGCAAAATAACACATTTCTGTCTGCTTCAAGAAATTTCAGGTTTGGATTAGACAGAGAAAAGTAAAGAATGAGAACAAAATGCAGCTAAAAGGGAAATTGTAGATGTGTGGTTAAATCTCAAATTTGTGCTTGATTTGTTACATAATTCAGTGTTAATTTTCTGCTAAATAAATGCTATGAATAGTATCCACCAAAGAAGTACAAATGAAAATAAACAAACAAAAAGATTAGAAGTTCATCAAAGAGGACATGTAGAAGTGAAAACTCCACACTCCAGAGAGTACACATATGAAATAAAGTACCCATGCAGGACCTAACAACCAGCCACTGAGAAGAAGAAAAGCAAACATGAAGTAACCGAGGATTGCTTCCTGATGACAAGTTGCCCGGAAGGAGTTAAGGGTAGGCAATGAGGTAAGGTCACTGGATTTAAAGATGGGAGTGCAAAATAAAACAGTGATTGCACTCTGGATACCCTTGAGCAATAGAGCATAGAAGTTGAAGAAGCCAAAGCGAATTAGTGAATGAATGCTATAAACATGATTCCTGAGAGCGAAGGAATAGTGTAAAGAAACTTAGGAAAGAAAAGGCAGCCATGTAAGAGCACATCTCACAAGGAGATGACAGAACATCTGAGCTAATGGCTAAAGTTATATAAGCATTTGTGAGAAAGACTGCATGCAGAAGTTTATACACATTACTTTTAAATTTATATGGTATGTAAGATCTACAGTAACACTGAGTTTTTGTTCCTACTTCACTAAGATAAAACATGAATATGATTCGTGTGACATTTGTAAGATAGAGCCGTAAGTAAACAGAGACTAAAGATTACTGTTGGGAGACAACTTTCTTCCCTGTTGTCCTTCTCTGGCAGTGCACAGCATATGAAAATGTGAGAGAAAATGTAAAGTTCCTTGTTGTAGACACAGGTAAGATAAAGTTATGTACTACTGAAAAAAACGCTTACCAATGTGCATTTAGATTCAGAAATTCTGTGCTGCAAACACCAGTGCATGCACAATGAATCAGTACTATCACAGAAGCACAGAATGGTAGGGGTTGGAAGGGACCTCTGGAGATCATCTTGTGCAAGCCCCCTGCTTGAGCAGGCACACCCAGAGCAGGGGGCACAGGAACGCATCCAGGCGGGTTTTGAATGTCTCCAGGGAAGGGACTCCACACCCTCCCTGGGCAGCCTGTTCCAGTCACTCTCACAGGAAGGAAGTTTTTCCTCATATTTAAGTGGAACTTCCTGTGTTCCAGCTTGTGCCCATTGCCCCTTGTCCTGTCACTGGGCACTTTTGAAAAGAGACCAGTCCCATCGTCCTGACACCTTCCCCCTAGATATTTATAAGCACTGATAAGATTCCCCCTCAGTCTTCTCTGCTCCAGGCTGAACAAACCCAGGTCTGTCAGCCGTCCCTCATAAGAGAGGTGCTCCAGTCCCCTGATCATCTACATCGCTCTCTGCTAGAATCTCTCCAGTAGTTCCCTGTCTTCCTTAAACTGCGGGGCCCAAAACTGGACACAGCACTCCAGATGTGGCCTCACTAGGGCAGAGCAGAGGGGGAGGATAACCTCCCTCGAGCTGCTGGCCACACTCCTTTTAATGCAGCCCAGGATACCGTTGGCCTTCTTGGCCACAAGGGCACAGTGCTGGCTCATGATTAACCTGCAGTCCACCAGCACTCCCAGGTCCTTCTCAACAGAGCCACTTTCCAGCAGGTGAACCCCCAGCCTGCACCGGTGCATGGGGCTGTTCCTCCCCAGGTGCAGGACCTTGCACTTGCTCTTGTTGAATTTCATTCAGTTCCCCTGGGCCCAGCTCTCCAGCCTGTCCAGGTCTTGTTGGATGGCAGCACAGCCTGCTGGTGTATCAGCCCCTCCTCCCAGCTTGGAATCATCAGCAAACTTGCTGAGGTTACACTCTATGCCTTCGTCCACATTACTGATGAATATGTTGAACAGGACTGGACCCAGCACAGACCCCTGGGGAACACCCCTAGTTACGGGGCTCCAACCAGACCCTGTTCTGTTGATCACGACCCTCTGACCTCTGTTTTTGAGCCAGCTCTGTGTCCACCACACTGCCCACTCATCAAACCCACCCTTCCTAAGCTTACCTATGAGGACGTTGTGGGAGACAATGTCAAAAGCCTTGCTGAAGACAAGGTAAATGACATCCACTGCTCTCCCTTCGTCTAGCCAGCCAGTCACACCATCATAGAAGGCTGTCAGTTTGTCAAGCATGAATTTCTATCAAATAAGGAGGTCAAAAGGACATAAATACTATCCACTCTCAATAAAAAAAAGAAAAAAAATTGGAAAAATAAAGGTGACATTGAAGTTGCAAACAATTTGGAATGCAAAGATATCCTACTACTAACCCTATCCCTCAATATTATCAAACTCATATGTTAGATTGCTTGAAAATACAGAGGTAGCCTACGTATTGCTTTTCCACTGAGGTCAAACTGCAGTCCCTCTTTAAAGGGAGCATATCGTCCAATAAAATATCTTGTGATTATCAAAAGCAGCTTACGCTGGCCCATTACTTCCGTTGTGTGAATTGTACTTAGAAGTTTTGTCTGGTTATTACCTCTTCTGCTTAGGCACTTCTGTGGGTGAATATCTGATCTCAATTAGACCAATTCTCAAAGCTCCCTATTTTTTACTGAATGCCAGGATCTCATTATAAGAATCTAACTTGGCAATAATAAGACTAAAACATGACACAGAAAGTTCTTTTACTTCTTAATTGTATCCCTAAATTTCTCTGAAAAGTATAACTACAATTAGTCACAAACACTTTTTGCAGTGCTTCTCTTTGTGTGATTATGCAATACACATCCACAAATGAGGATGTAATCAACTGAGAATTTTATTGTCTCCTTAAAATAAATGTTTCACCATGTTTGTTTTTCCTCCTGTTTAAAGGCAGCAGGAAACAAGGCAGTAAGGTGCTGATGTTCAATGAATATATAAACCACTAGCAGCACTCAGTCCACCACTGACAACTGTGCTTTTTTTCAACTCTTTATTAAAGAAACAAATTGCTTTTCTGAAAGAAATCTCTCAAAGATTAATAATTTTTAAGTACACAGAACTTAAAAACTATAATTTTTCCTAAGATGCACAGCCATCTTCACTGTTTTGTATGTTCTTCAGATTTTCACGTGGATTTATGAGTAAGCTTTCTTTTTTAAAAATTACTTGTTTCTGCACAGGCTAGTACTTCCCAAAAAAGCTGCATAAGCAAAATGGAAATGGTATTTAGCTGTGATATTACTTCTGAGATGAAATAGTTACAATCCATATATTACTGTTTAGTACTACACCACAGCAGTGTGCAGCTATGAGATTTGATTTAACATTTTGATGGAAGTTTTCTAGAAAAAGAATAGTTACAGACAGACACTGATGTTTATTTTATATCAACAAAAATCAAGTCAGGACATGAGACTAGCACAAGTTTTTGCTTTCTTACTTTGAACTAAAAAATTACTGGGGAAAGGAACAAAAGTAGGTGGTATTCTTTAATTCAAATTAGTACAATCAGAATTTTTTAATTTCATTATTTTTGAAGCAATTCCAAAAACTCGCAAAGTCTGACATAGATAAATTTTGCACTGTACATGAAAAAATTAACTACATGACAAGTCAAAGAAGAAACATGTAATTAACAATAAAACAGCAATCAGCTCTATCACAGAGAGGCTACTATTGCCTTTAAGTAAGGAACTGGCAAACATCCTCTGTCAGTAGCTCTAATATCTTATGATTGCATCTCTAATCCTACAAGAAATTGTTCACTTGCTATAATTACTATCTTTAAGACAAGCTGTCAAACTATTTACCTTCCCGTCATCTTAGCTCATTATTTCCTGTAGAGTTACTAGTCCTTTGTTGACAAAAATGAGCATTCAATATAACTAAAAGAACACAAATGAAGCTTTTCCCCCACGAAGTCTTTGCCTGTATATCCTGAACCACCACAGAGCTAAAAACAAATGAAAGGGAGGTCCCTATTAACAGTGAGAGAGTTTAAGCTGCGTAACATCAGAATAAGACCCTGTTCTCAGGTGCTTATATTCCAGTTTCTGTCATCCATGGTCACATCTTTTGCATGTGCCACAGCTAACTTCTCAACACTGCCCCTCCCCCCTCATCCCCAGTGAATACAGCTTCCAGGTCAAAGAAAAATGAAACCAAATTTAGCCTAGAAACGCGTTTATAGAGTTGTGTAAGCCAAAAAATTGCAAAAAGAAACCAAAAGAGGAGCTGTGCTAGGAGAGAGAAGTGGTCTACTTAGTACAATATTGTGAAAAATTACAAAAAGCAGGTGCCCAGGCAAGAACACAAAAATAGAAAAGTCACACAGAAATATTTCTGTAGAATCTTATCCCAGTCTCAAACAATTTCTAACTCAAGGACTTAACAGATTTTGCATTAAGTAGATCTTGACATATTTATCTACCATGGACTTGCCTATTTCTGCTTGAACACGTATAAGCTTTTAGCATCCGCAATATCCTGTGGTTTCCCACCTTCATTATACAGATATACCAACTACCCCTCTCTCTGTTTGAGAAAAAACACAGAAGCTTTTACAAAGTGCTTCGTGGACTTGCATAATACTTAAGCTGTAGATGTTTTGTTAAACCACAGCCATGAAAGCCCTCTAAGTCTTGGAATTTGCGTTGATTTTTTTTTAAATCAAAAACATGATAAATGTCTATAGAACAAAAAGTAATAACCTTACACAAGGAAACAAAGACTCAAATACCTGGCTACACCCAGCAGTCCTGCCACCATTAAAATTTTAGAATAAATTTACAGTGTATCCAGCAGCATCTTTGTATCTGAAGCTTTATTAATAAATAGTCACGTCTGTTTATGCTAAAATATTCCAACACAGCACTAGGGATGAATCTGGTATTTGAGTTAATACACACTTCCAGGAAGAATCAAAGTTCAGCTTTAGAAACCGACTCTAACAGTAGCATTTCAGTCAGCTCAGTCACCCACCCTGCAGTGCCAGCAAAGGGCAAAGTTAGTGTGAGACCTGGCAGCGTTAAGGTATCTAAAAGTTCAACACCATCCTAAGCACACTTACAAACATCCCAACTTGATAAATAACAGAAGAAACACCCACATGCTGTTGCTGCCACCAAAAAGTTTTTGCTAAAGGATACTTTAGTAACTTCAGCAAACTAGTATTACCTTTTGGACTAGATTATACAATCATTAATTCAACCTTACCCTCTGTAGATAAATAAATTTAGAAATACATAATTTTCAATGACAGGCTTTACTAAACTGTACTCTGACATTTGGAAGTAGACTGAACACCAAGCTAGGCTGGACATAAACATATAAATGGAAATATAAGAATATGCTGGACTCCTGGGAATCTAACAAGGCCATGAAAGCTCAGTATCATCATCCTGCATTAGCATTTCAAGGAAAGCAAACTGAGAAGCTCATATTTAAAATCTTAAAAGAAAAAGCCTTCTTTTCCATGAGGGAATAAAAAAAAAAAAAATAGAAAAGGCAGTAAGCTGGTCTCTGTGTTCCCCTCCGAGAACTTAACATAGCCATGGTAATTCCTCTGTGTACCCTTTTGGATGAAGTCTGTTAGGAATGCTGCTTGGAAGATCAGAGAGCAAGACAAAGGCAGGTATGTGGCAGGTGTTCATAGCATGAAGAATATAACAATTATAGTTCCTGTCACACACAAAAGAACCCTGATAAAATTATGGTAAGCAAACAGAAACCTTGATAAAATAAAATTTAAAACAGTAAAAAGTCCCTTTCTAGAAAAGCATATTCAAAGAATATTTGTTACAAAAAGATAGCTCTTCTAAAATACCAACTGAAATAAGACAGCGTTCGTTATGAATGGTAATAGAATTTCACACTTCCAGTGAAATACTCACATCACCTCATATTTGGCAATATAGGAAAGTAATTAATTTCACAAAAGTAAAGGGAATTAAATTTGGTTTTATGTCACATCTAGAGACACAGAGGGATGACCCTTGTCTTAACTCTGGTAAGGGAGAGCAATGATTTCACACATAGCTCTTCACCCAGGCTGAAAGACAATCTGCAACACAGACTCAACACTAAAAGAGAAGTCTCACCCTCAGTTATCAGTGATGTCTTTCCTTTGCTCTGCTCTCTTGTGCATAATGATGTAGCCACCAAAACTGTGTAAGGATAGGAAATCAATCCATATATTTGAAATAACAAGCTCAATGCATATCTCTACAGGCGGCACTGCTCACTGAGAGTTGTTTAAGAACAGATTCCAAGAGCAGCAAGTGAATCTGGCACAACTTGGTCTGAACATCGACAAAAAACTCAGAACTGGAAAAAAGGGCTTTTAAGTACTGGAAAAACAAGTGAAGACTAGATAATAAAATATAAATAAAGTTTCATTTCATGTGACTCACAAAGAAAACTGCAACTTAATGGGAAATCAGCAATTTTCCCTTCATTGTTATACTGATGTCAATTATACTTAATTTTTGTACTCTTTGAGTTTAGATTTGACAGCGTAGATATAGCCTGTGTGACTATTTAAGCTCATGAAAGTAATGGAACAATGCTCATTTTCTTTTTGGAGACACTGAAATATGCTCTTGATCCTATCTCTGAAAATGCCTAATGCAAGACTATAATAAGGAGAGGGTACAACTACTTTGTTATTTGGTTTTCATATATTTTGTCCTAGATTTGTGGAATTAGAAATTACATTTTTGGAAACACCAAGACTGCAGACCTCTATTTTTATGCTATTAGATAAGAAAAGACATTGAAAAGGATAAAGCTGACATGGTAAATACGCATTTGATCAACTATTCCTCCATACATAATTTTTTAATTCATTGGCACAAATCAAGAAATTCAAGAGACAAATTGCTAATGCATCAATGCTTAAACGTATACTTAATTACAAGTTAAAAGCTTTCCTTGTAAAAAAGTCAAGAGAATTAGTGTGGAACCCTTGTGTCCCTGTTACAATAATACTCCCTGACAGTGGAATTCTTTTATTTAATATAGGGTCTCCCAGAGAAAACCAGAGCTGAGAGATTTCGGTGTGTCTTCTGAATCAAATGTATCTCTCTACACCAACATTTTAGAACCTGCAGCTTAATACTGCTTTCCTCTCTCAAAACAGGTAACAAAATTGAAAATGGCTGCATGTTGACAAAAACTAAGAAATGGTTAATCTGTGCATTCTCATTATTTCTAGTGTTTTCTGAACAGAAGTTGCCAAACAGCTGAAAATACAGTACCACAAAATGTTAGAGATTTTAGTCCCTACATAACAACCTTTGCTATAAGCATCGGTTCATAATAGCTACAAATACAGTGATTTGCCTAATCAGACATCATATTAATTTAAATGAATGCTGAATATTTGTCTGAACACTTAACTATTAATGTGAACAGCATGCAGAAGTTACTTAAAGTATGTGCATCCCCAAACTATTAATGGTCACCATGGAGACTGAAACTTCCTCTGTAGGATTAGAAAAAAATACGCCACTAATCACAGAAATAGTTTCCTAGGTACACTCTTCAGATACATTAATAACAGCTATTGTGGAAAAAAAAAAACCTTCATAATATTATAGCTCTGAAAAAGAATTTAAAATACTTAGCACCCAAAAGACTTTTCTGAGAAGTTGGTAAAGAAGTCCTATTCCTACTGCAATTCTTTTATGTTAACTCCAGTCTTAAGCACTGGATATACGTCTCTGTTTTTAAATAAACTGCCTCACTAGGCAGAGTGACCAGCACCCTTCCTTCTCCTCCGACAGTCTAAAAGAGACTCCAGTAATAAATGCTTAATATCCTTTTGTTCTAAAACCAAAAAGACATTCCCCACGAATAACCAATATATCTTTCTGGAGACCACATGTTGGGCTGGTGGATTTTTTGACTGAAAGGATTTTATTAGTGAAATACTACTCCGAGTCTAGAAGGACTCTGTATTTTAATATTTCGGCACCATTTTTGTTACAGCTCCAAAGCCATATTTGAGCTCAAAAGAAATGTGCAATGAATTTACATTAATCTGGAAGTACTAACTCCAAGCGTGTTGGACAGTTATTAAAATACAGTTTCAACAGAGCTGAACAGAACTTGAGGATTTAGCTTAGTAGACACATTTCTAACCAGTACTTTTGGCTTCAAAGCATGACCCAAAATTGCACAATCCTTTAAGTTTCATTCTAATTAAAAGTTTGAACAAATCCAAAGTTCAAAGCAAATTTTAGATGAAGCGACAGCATCACCTCTTTTTTTTACAGTGAAAAAATACTAAAGCAATAGTTTTTTCTTCAGATACACCTGTAATACTCTTTCTGTTGATATGGTTTCATGGAAAGAAAGAGCTTCTGCTCATGCAATAGGTTGAACCATCTGCCTGGATAGAAATAATGTTATTGATAATGATGGTTATTATTAAAAATGTGTATAACTCTTTCAGCTGAGAGTTCTTAAAATGGGTAAGCTGCCTTCTCTCCCTTGCTCTCCCAGAGAGCTGCTGGCAACATCTGGAAGTAAATTTGCTGTAGACATTGTTCCAAGAATGAGAGAACAAAAAAGATGTTGTAATATTGATCCTACTGAAGGCTTCTTGGGACTCAAATTGACTTCTTCCATCTGGATGTAGCGGGCAGAATACACAAGAGGAGATAGCCCATGGTGAGCTTACACCACTAATAAATAATAGTAATGAACCAGCCAAATCCTGCTACTAGAGAAAGTAATTGCTATGAACCATGTAGGTTTGAAATTAATACTTGGTTGCCTTTTAATTATTAGTTGCTCCAAGTTAAATGATTTCTGCTCACACTGCATCACAACATATTTAAGGAATTAAAAGTCACAGATTATTCTATCTTAATATTTACGGATAACATTTTTTTTCAGATTCCTTTAAATACAAAGATACATGTGCACACAGGAAATATAAAAATAAGGAGTTTTATCTCATCCTTGGTTCTATATACATCACACCTGTCAAAATGCTATAAAAGTTTATTGAGTCTCAGCTCTCCGTGGCTTTGGCTTGAACAACATTTTTTATTCAATATGTTAATTATCTGAAGAAAGCTAATAACAATATCATCTAGTCATAACTTTTGTTCCCTTTAGGCAGATATCTAAATCTGATCTCTTCAAGTCCAGCTTTATATGTATTTCAAACAGTGAATAAGAACAAACTGTAGCTAAGGATTTTTTTAAATAAATAATATAATTAAATGATTTAGCAGTAATTATGGTAGTCACATTAGCATAATATGAACAGTGCCAAGACAGCTGTTTAAAAAATTCAAAGTATATAATGTAATCTAATGTTACAATTTTATATAGACGGTTGATTTATAATTAAAGCTGAATTTAATCAAAACCACTTATTTCAGAGCTTGAAAAAAGCTTTCCATCTGCCTTCCAGTCAAAAACAATTAACAAAAACCATAAATGAAGGATGCATGGGGTGGTAAAGGAGCAGAGTTTACAGCTAATGTTTGCAATGAGAAACACACTCTATCTGCTGACCCCTAAAAATGCTTATCTAATGTCTTTAAGACATCTTCAAGATTTCGGAAGCATTCTGGTTTGAAATCTAGTATTTGTACTATTAATCACCCCACCAGTAAAAAATCAGGAAATCCGTAGCTCAGATATTTCCAGCGCTTTTGAATGAGGTAATTGTTCCAGAGTGTCCTAAAACACAATACTGTGGTTGCTTTTTCAAGCAATGGCTAATAAATTTTTGTCCTTATAAGACCATTAGCTCATGTTTTTGGCACTATTACCTGCTGTTCCAATTTTATTTCTGATTACACATCAGGTAGGTTATAATGTAAGAAACCAGAAAGTTCTTTGCTTTTGCACAGTCTGCAAAGAAGCTGGACCTGTTATGCCTGTAATGTACTTACACTCCCAGCACCACTGAACTATTAAAAGAGAATATGGCCATCTCATATGGTACATGGTGTGTTGTACTCAGTACCACAACACTGTACTTTCACTGCTTGTGGTCCAGCCCCTCTCCTGTGTATTCAGTTCAGGCGCCTCTGCATCTGTGGCATATGTTTCCCTTTGGTGTACTTCCTTTTGCTATTTTCAATGCAAGAGACAGGCATGACTTACCAGAAGCATTAATTAAAGGCTGAAGGTGAAATTCAAGAGGTCTGTTTCCCTCAATAAATGAATCGTTGCATTAAAAGGGGAAACTGCAGTAGCAGACTACATTGATGCAGAGAGTAGAAAACCATTTCCAAACAGATTTGCAAAAACACAGTGGTTTGAGGGGTTGGGGAGGAACCCCCTGCCTTGGTCATGCAGGGTAGCAAACTGCAGGCAAGTTTCATCACAGCTACTGCAAACATCTAGCCAAAGATAAAGTCAAAATGATTCACTTCTTGAAATGAATTTTTGATACTTAGCATTTGAAGCTTTGTTCTGTTTTTTGCCGTCCCTACAAAACATTTTCAGTTGAGTTAGCATGTTGATAAAAAAAGCTATGGAATATTTATTTTAAAGTTATATATATAAATAATTATTTCTGTAGCGACTATGGCAACACAAGGAAATCCTGATCCAAACCTCATTGACAGAAGAGAAAAAAAGCAGTCTTCTATATTTGCTGGACCTTTCTTTCACATTGTCTTCTGGAATTTACAAGACATTAATACTCCCCTCTCCCCTCCCACCCCATATAATATGCAAGCAGCATAACTTCTGCTCAGGTTAATTATGCAATCCCTCAAGTACTAAATCATTTCTTTGATTGCCACCCACATTACTAATCCACTTTGAAGAGTCCTCACATCCAGTCCTTATAATTCCCAATCCCCTTCTTATAATTGCAGATCTTGTGGCAACAGGAATGAAATGTTTTGTACCTATTATGTTGAAGTGGTCCTTCGATGCAAAGAGTGGAATTTTGCCAGTGCTGCTGGCAGGATGCACAGAGAAGCACTAGGAAGACAGATCAAGTGACTGCCTCTGCTTCTATCCTATGGAGGTCATCTTGGTTTGCTTTATTTCAAACAAAAATGCAGTTCTACTATTCAGGAGAACATGGCTGGCAAGAACACTTTAGTACAGCAAACCTCTGGTATATGCATTGACAGTTTATGATAAATCTCATCTGCTATTGCTGTCCAGACTTAATCAGATAGCAGTGGACAAATAAGAATTTTGTTTTCTGGGCTATCAGTGAAAAGAAGATTATATAGGTAAGCTTTATAGCTAGGATTCATATTTTAATACTGAGATCTGGAATTTTGGAACTAAGATTTGCCCTTTTAGCAAAGTAAATATAAGCTGCAAATCTAGATACTTGGGGTTGAGACCCATAAAACAGGCCAGTATACTAAGGTAAAGAGTATATAAGTCTAATACAAGCAAGTGCGGCAAACTCTGAAAAATATCATCTGTACTTGAAAAACAAAGGAATCCTGAAATGCCTAAAGAAAAAGTACTGCAAATTATTTTGAAGTTTTAAATGAAAATCATTGAAAACCCTATGGACTTGCATTTAGGTTTTTAAAATGCATAACAGAGGTTATTAGCTTTAGTCAAAACAATTATATTTATTTAAGTTAGAAGTGTAAGATCTGACATTTTAGGCAGCTCAAAAAGATAAAACTGTATTCCCAGCTAGGTAGGTTGTATCTTCCTGGTAGGAGTTTCGACTTTTCTTTTTTGGACTAGACATAACTTACTAAAGATAAAAATTCAGGGATAAAGAAAATTTAACATTAAATAACATTTAAATTTAATTTATCTTTTAGAGACTATAATTTTGTAGATTTTAATTACTACGAGTTAACACTTTATTGGTATGACACTAGTACTATGTACTAAATGCTGCTACTTAATATCTGAGTCTAATCTCACGCTTTATTTCTGTGCACTATGGTTGTGACACACCCCGACTACCTTCTTGACAGAGAGTACTAGAGAAAATGTCAGGAGATTCAACTCAACTTGAATGTTCAAATAAGTATCACACTTATTTCTACTATTATTAATGTCAAAACAGTTAAGACAAAAGCAGCTCTGCAAAACATCACAAATATTAAGCATTTAAATTTTCCGCAACTCATATCTTCTTCTATATGCCTAATTTATACAAGTATTGTTAAATGTATATATGCAATATTATATGCATATTTTACACCTGCTATCAAATATTTATAATATAGCTGGTTAACATGGTGACCACTGTATTTTCTTTGTTCTTTTCACTAGGTTAGTAACATACAGAGGCTGAATTACATTTTTAGCCTAACAGTTACAACAGTGGGCTTTTTGCATTGATAAAACCATTACAAAAAAAAGGTGTTCACTGATGATTCCCCTCCACATGACTACAGCAGTTAGTTTTGTTGCTCTTGATTTTAATTCCGTAAGTATTTTTTTTAAGGTCAAAAACTTCCTCCTCCTCCAGATCAAGAAGCGCAAAACCAACACAATGATATTGCAAAAATGCAATGCCATTAAGTCATTGAACATGCTTCTATCCAATCACAGATATTGCAACAGAAGAAATAATTTATAACATATTCTTCATCTCTTTTTTGTTTATGACAGAAAAACAAAATCACAATTGCTTTGAATGTAGTTGTTACCTATTCAAATAACGTGTAATCTAGTTTATCTTAAAAAAGATCACAGGAAATAGATGCACGCCCAGTGGTTTCTAATTTCTAACTCTGCTATTGGCATAACTGTTGTGCTAACCTGAGAAAGAAGGTCCGTCTTTACGTGATGCCATTTTAATCCTTACTCCTGTGCCTCTCATCCCTTTACACTGTACACTCTGCAACAAGAGTTACACTTTTCTTGTGTGCAACAAGGTGCTACTTGTTACTATTCTTCAACACTATTTCAGAGCAGAACATTGTTGGCTAATCTTGTTGGCTAGTAGGTTCTCTCTACAGCAGGATAAATAAAACATTTATAGTCAGTTTTCAAGCGTAAATGTTTCAAAATTCAAATATGCCTTTCACTCACATTTCCTTACAACATATGCACTAGAACTTTTATTGAAAAAACCCACTCAAAATTCCCTCCATCTAACTATATATTGTGGAAATTATGCTTTAGGTATCAGCTGTTTTAAGTAGTTGTGGAAATTACATATTTTCAAGACCAAGGTGTAAGTATATGACATATTAGGCTACATAATACTAGAAGTCCCCATGGCAATTCTGAACGCATCAAACCATCCCTGACCACTAAACCATGTTTTCACAGACACTGATGAGTACACTCATAGCCCCATCTGGGGTCTTAGATCTTGCTCCCATTCAAACACTACTCATATCTGCCTAACTTCTCAACAAGTGATTTAAAACAGTTGCCCCAGAATCCAAATTTCAAGAAGAAAGCAATACCACTGTTTTTTTTTAAGAAGAAATCCAAAGTAAATACACTCATTAAATGGGAGATTAAATACTCCTGTGTATGAGTTGAGTTGACGTTCGAACAAGAACAAAGCCTATAAAACTTGTTACAAAAGATGGATATAAGTTGAAAAGAAGACACATGAACTAACAGCAAAACAGCAGAGTGACCTGTCTTGGTAGTTGAGCCATGTTATCTTTGGTACTGAAAGAGAAAACTTTCCAATCAAGTTTCAGAAGAATTTCAGGCTTCAGCTTTCACAGGACTATTCCTCTCAAAATTGCCATGCTTTGAGGGAAAAGGACAGCAAAGTATCAGACCGCAGAAGTTCCCATTGCCACACTTTTCATATTTTCTATTGATCTCCCAGGCTACTTCTGCTTCATTACATTCTGGCTTGGTGCTCCAAGTTTCCATGCAGTACAAGCAAGTTATACAGCAAGTTAATAAAGGGATACAGAATTTGTGTCAAAATCACTTGGACTTTCTGAAGCTATCATGTCTCTATACCCACTTCATTGTCCATTTTCAAGGTTATCTAAAATATACACTACGAATTCTCTGCCCCTGCTTGCTCCAAGGTCTCAGAAAACTGTGAACGTGCTCTGGTATCCATAACTCTTATTAAACTAGGAGTAATAAAACCATAAATATCTCTTGACATAAAATTGTTCACAAATTCTCCATCAAGTAAACTTTTCTTTACATGTTAACCAACACAATCCTACCTATCTGAGCATGCACAGCTCTTCTCAGACATCATTCAGCTTCTGGCACCGAGTTCCAGGATGCACTGAGACCCATGCATTCATTGGTTACACAGCACACAGATGAGGCAGCTCTAACTTAATTAGCTGTTTTTAAGTCACTATCAGAATTAGTAGTGAGCATTTTTTCCGAAGAAAAAAAAAATAAACACCAGTGTGGTATCTCAGTGACTAGCAGAAACAAATATGCAGCACAAATATGCATTCATTCCAAAGTCGATATTACATCAAATATTAAAAAAAGTACACATGTTGCATCCATATACACAAACAGTCACAGCAGAAACGTAATAAAGCACAAAAATTGCTCAGCTTATTCATAAGCTTGAATTGTTTGGGCTGCCTTAAGCACAGGTATATAAAGAACTCAGAATTTCTAGCACCTCTGACATACAAAAATATAAATCCCAGAACCAGGATAGTTTAATGTACCATAAAAGAAAAATGCTGTAGTGCTACCTCTAAAATGAGAAACACATTTTCTGTTTGTATTAAAAATAAATAAATAATTAAAAAAAAACAAAACAATTGAAAACTGGGTGCCAAGAAGCATTAGCTGTGGGATTTTTCACTTAGATGTTTAGGTAGACCAGTTTTACTATGAAAACTAGAAAAAATTAACTTCACAACTTTGAGTGACTGAAAAAAAAGGTAGTGTCCTACTGATGGACTCACTACGACAGGTAGACCTAATAACACCTAATAATACGACAGTAATGTATACGCCAGTCTGAGACTGAAAAAGGACAGCCTGCAGATCTAGGTAGGCGTGGCAGCACCAAATAAGCAGTTTGTATAAAACAGAGGTTTTAGGGTTTTTCTTACCTCTTTTTTTTTTTTTTTTTTTTAAATAATAAAAGTGGTTGAGGTAAGCAGTAAGGATGTTCTGTCTCTAGTGAGGCAGCCGATATTCAGGTCTTTCAGAGTCTTAGCAAGAACAAAGCCCAGTTACACTCAGATTATCTAGTAGCAGTAGGCTTCCTAGAATTATTAGGATAAACAGAGTTAATAGGCAAAATGGAGTCCTGGCAGCTAACAGACAATCTTTTAAGCATTGTGACTAGTGGATTCCTGTAAAAAGCTACACCCACATTACAGACAATGAAATAGGGACTTAGTTCCCTTCTTAATTAAATCAATATGTTTCTACTCAATGACATCAGATTCTGATTCCACAGATAAAACTAGGTTCCTCACAACCAATAAGTATAATGTGAAGTCCCAGCACTGCTATATAAAAAAAGAGAAACGGAATAAAGAAAACATCGTTATGATATAAAGGAGGCAATAACAAGGGGAATCCATGAGCCAAGATGTTGTGGAGATACACAACATGTTCATTCATGCTGACAGTTTTTACTGGTGGAGTGGAAGAGAGAACTGCAGAGCATTAGAACCTGGGAGTTTTTTCTCACTGGGCTGTAGTAGAGGGTGAATCCTAATTAGAAAAAATCCCCAATAACACAGTTATTTCCATTGCTACTAACAGCAGTAGAGTTACCTTTAATCCTTCTCTCTAAGGGCAGAGTTTATATAAGAGAGTTCATGAACATATAAATAAATAAATCCAGGCTGTGGGAATTAATCTTCTGAATAATATATATTTAGGGTAGGTTGCAATTATTTGTTGTATTCATAATAAATCAGGAGAGTTTGCAGAAAGCTATATATTAGACTTTAATTTAAAAAAAACCAAAACACTCAGCTTAGCTAGACACCGAAGTTTATCTCACTCTCAGATTAATGTGTTTACTTACAAAAAGAAGCAAGCAGTACTATCTTTATAAGACCAGCTGATGGCTGGAACAAAGGACTCTGGCTTTCAAACACACAGGATTTTAGTAAGTAAGAAAGGAAAAAAGAAAAAGGATTTTAGGTTTTACTTCTTTCCAGCCTTCTGCCCAGTTCAACTCATTTATATATCTACTTCCTCCTCTCAATAAAATGAAAACTTTAAAAAAGAAAGCGGAAAAAAAGCAGATTGGCTTATCCAAATTTTTTACTAAAACCAGACACTATGCTCCAACTTTTCATTTTGTGCATTCTGTCAAAAAAGGAGGTGAAAATTAATTCTTGTGATCTCAGAAGTCAGGGGAGAAATCATTTCTTTTCATTACGAGAAATGAAGACATATCTGTCTTCAGTCCATGAGCTATGAAGTATTTTGATCAAAGGAGCAACATTCAGTGAAAATCACATGCAATTCTATTTTCTGACTCACATTGCCTTGTCAAATCTTTTGAAATCTATTATTTGCAGATATTGCAACTGTCCATTACACTGTCCACTTCTATCACACAATTTTTAATCCTCCACCTTGTTTTGATCAGAAATGTGAACAAAATTAAACCCAGTTTTTGTGATCTCAGTATCTGACATTTCAGATACCTATTTGCTCTTCAGACCTTTCACTGTTATCTTTTGCCAAACAGCTTTCCTGCAGTCATGGATCCAGTACAAAATATTTAACATTTGAGCCAAAGCAAAAGTAAAACCGTGTTAGTTTAAAGCATAACTGACATTTACATTGATCAACTTTTAAAGCAGCTATAGCTAAACTGAATAAAAATAACTTCATTAATATGCATAATGAAATTAATTCTTTTTCCATTGAGCTCATGTTCTCATCACTGGCACAAGCTACTACGTTCATATTCATAAAATCTGAACGTGGAGATTTACTAATTGCTATGGTTGCCAAGACATCAGTATTCCAGATTGCACCACTGTGAGGTACCAAAGTAACTGCACTGCTAATATTAAACCGGACATTATAATTTTCATATTCGATAGTACCACGCATGTGCAACATCCAAATAGCAAGTAAAAGTGTAAGAACAATTCAGATTCCTCAAAGCTCAGTAATCATTAGTAGTACCCAACTCTAAGAAATATGCTGACTGTCATAAGGTTGCTCCATGCTTCAAAGCTACACAAGTCATGACCTTCGAAGTAGTGAGTGTATCACTGAATGCTAGATAATAGTCTTGCTTTCTAATAGACAGTAAGAAGAATATGCAAGAATGCATCTTTGCATGAAGGAGTGTAACGTTCCTGCTTCTCTTGGATGTCTGATACCTAGAAACACTGAAAGAAGCAGAATGATTGAAGGGAGAAAACTGTCATATAGTGATTACAGCCATATGAAAGTAATGATACTACACAAATCAGCCAGTTAACAATATATCCATATAATCTTTCTCACTTTTGCCAGTACATTACCAGCAAGATGACAGAAGGAAGACTTTGAAGAGCAAAACTTCTACAAGACACGTTAATCTGAAAATACAACTTAACAAAAACTCTCCTGAGGATTTTAGGAATCCATTACTGTCAGAAATGCAAAAATCTGTTCACCACCTGAATGTAAAGTGGCTGTGAAACGCACTGTGCAGCCTTCACAGACCAAAACATCTACCTTACCTTATTCACTGCTCCCGTACCAGCACTGCTTAGACCTGTCAGGTAGGACCATGACCCATGCAACAGCTATGCCCAGCACTCTCCCTGCGCTGCCCACCCTGCAGCCAACAGTGTAATGATAGGCATCACATTTTGGACCAGCTGCATGCTATAAAGTTCTGCTGGCCTAACCACATCAGATAGACCTTGAGGACAGGTCTCCCCGCCCTGATCTCTTCTGCCAACAAAGCCATGGATCAAGCTAGCATGGTGCCAGTTAAAGGGAGCTTTTTTGCGCTGTGGTCTGTGCTGCGTGGGGTACGCAGCCATGTCTGTGGAAAAGTCTCCTCCATTGGCCTGCACTGTGACTGCACTACAAAAGCCTCTGCTGCCATCAAGACAACTGGCATAAAGAAGGCAGGAGACTTTACCGTAGCTTTTCAGCAACTTCCAATATCAAAAAATCATTCACATGAACTGGAATATAAGTAGGCAAAATCTTCAGTCTCCAGGGTTCATGCTGGATTAGCAAGAGTAACATAATGCTTGCGGACTTTCGCCCCTGACTCTGGAAGCCCCAGCTCTGGCCATCTTCCTGCACTGTCCATTAGTTCTCCTCTGATACCCAGGAGGTGGGAAAGGTATCCCCTACCAAATGGTACCCTACCAAGGAACAGAACTGCAGCTTCTCTTGAGTCATTGGTCAATCAGGTTTGGGGACAGAACAGTGAATAAGAAGTTATTTTGATCCCAACAACCCCAGAGCTCAAATCCAGGATTTGTTCTGACATAGGATTCTGGGAACATGTTTTTTACTAACTCCTGAATCCTAACCTGTAGAAAAGAATTTGGCTGCCTTGAATGACAGAACTGTCTATTTAAGGGTAAGAAAAACTCTAAAAATATAGTCAGTACTGAAAAATAATGTCTTCAAATTTTATTTTTCTGAATACGCTAAAATTTACATTGTACTAAAATACAGTTTTTAGATTTTACAACTAGTCACCAAAGAATTTGAATAGTTAAAATTTATTGTTTTAAAATGTACAAAATGACTTTTTGTACTTTCCAAATAAGAGGATTAAATGTATTTCCATTATCTTCATTTACTGGTTCAAACTCAACCTTGTTTCTGATTCCTCTTCATCTGGTATATTTCCACTAAATACTGTTTCTTGGGAAACTGTGGGCCCGCTGCTGAATGAGGTGGGTGCCCTGGTGACACGGTGTGCAGAGAAGGCAGAGTTACAGAGTGCCTTCTTTGCTTCAGTCTTTACTGCTATGGCTGGCCCTCAGGCATCCCAGCCCCCAAAGGTGAGACAGAAATTCTGGAGAAAGGAGGACTTCCCCTTAGTTGAGGGGGATTGGGTCAGAGATCACCTAGGCAAACCGGGTCCTCGCAAGTCCATGGGCCCAATGGGATGCACCTATGAGTGCTGAAGGAGCTGGCGGATGTTCTTGCTGAGCCACTCTCCATCATCTTTGAAAGGTCATGGAGGACAGGAGAGGTGCCCATGGACTGGAGGGTAGCCAATCTCACTCCAGTCTACAAAAAGGGCAAGAAGGAGGACGCAGGAAACTCTAGGCCAGTCAGCCTCACCTCCATCCCTGGAAAGGTGATGGAGCAGGTCATCCTGGAGGTGACATCCAGTCATGCAGAAAAGGAGAAGGCTATCAGAAGTAGTCAACATGGGTTCAGCAAGGGGAGATCATGCTTGACCAACCAGAGAGCCTTCTATGATGGTGTGACTGGCTGGCTAGACGAAGGGAGAGCAGTGGATGTCATTTACCTTGACTTCAGCAAGGCTTTTGACATTGTCTCCCACAACGTCCTCATAGGTAAGCTTAGGAAGGGTGGGTTTGATGAGTGGGTGGTGTGGTGGACACAGAGCTGGCTCAAAAACAGAGGTCAGAGGGTCGTGATCAACAGAACAGGGTCTGGTTGGAGCCCCGTAACTAGGGGTGTTCCCCAGGGGTCTGTGCTGGGTCCAGTCCTGTTCAACATATTCATCGGTAATGTGGACGAAGGCATAGAGTGTAACCTCAGCAAGTTTGCTGATGATTCCAAGCTGGGAGGAGGGGCTGATACACCAGCAGGCTGTGCTGCCATCCAACAAGACCTGGACAGGCTGGAGAGCTGGGCCCAGGGGAACTGAATGAAATTCAACAAGAGCAAGTGCAAGGTCCTGCACCTGGGGAGGAACAACACCATGCACCGGTGCAGGCTGGGGGTTCACCTGCTGGAAAGTGGCTCTGTTGAGAAGGACCTGGGAGTGCTGGTGGACTGCAGGTTAATCATGAGCCAGCACTGTGCCCTTGTGGCCAAGAAGGCCAACGGTATCCTGGGCTGCATTAAAAGGAGTGTGGCCAGCAGCTCGAGGGAGGTTATCCTCCCCCTCTGCTCTGCCCTAGTGAGGCCACATCTGGAGTGCTGTGTCCAGTTTTGGGCCCCGCAGTTTAAGGAAGACAGGGAACTACTGGAGAGATTCTAGCAGAGAGCGATGTAGATGATCAGGGGACTGGAGCACCTCTCTTATGAGGGACGGCTGACAGACCTGGGTTTGTTCAGCCTGGAGCAGAGAAGACTGAGGGGGAATCTTATCAGTGCTTATAAATATCTAGGGGGAAGGTGTCAGGACGATGGGACTGGTCTCTTTTCAAAAGTGCCCAGTGACAGGACAAGGGGCAATGGGCACAAGCTGGAACACAGGAAGTTCCACTTAAATATGAGGAAAAACTTCCTTCCTGTGAGAGTGACTGGAACAGGCTGCCCAGGGAGGGTGTGGAGTCCCTTCCCTGGAGACATTCAAAACCCGCCTGGCCGCGTTCCTGTGCCCCCTGCTCTAGGGGTGCCTGCTCAAGCAGGGGGCTTGCACAAGATGGTCTCCAAAGGTCCCTTCCAACCCCTACCATTCTGTGATTTCTGATATTAATTTTTTGACTGACTACATGAACATCACAAAAAAAAAAACAAAAAAACACAAAATGTTTCTTCTTGCTTGTAATTACTTGTTTTTCTTCCTACTGCTGCATAACTTCTGTTTTAAGTTTATACCAAGTTTAATTAGAATATGGTGTCTTGGGAGTGATAGTATGTTACAGAAATCAAGATAATAAATAGATATTATATAAATTTTATGTAGATAGAAAAGATGGCTGTAGAACGTTGGCTGTGCTAAGTAAAAGTTTGCATATAACACATCACTTGGATTATTTTTATTCACCTTCAAGGCCTTAGTAACTGCCTTGTTACTTATAAAGAAGTCACGTAATTATGCCAGTTCACACACCAGTGAAAAAATTTTGTCAATTTAAGTGTTTTGCTAAGAGTTTTCTTACAGAATGAGAGAAAAATGATTAATAGAAGATTGTACTTCTACTTGTAGAAATGATGGCTTAGTACTATATTGGAAAATACTATGATCTGGGTTTATTTCTCTGCAAAGCTTCTTATGCCTCAGAGAAGATTTTCATGAACAAGACTAAAGAGTACTCAGAACAGTCATTGCAGTTTCCTTTGAGGAGATACGGCCAAACATTAGTTAACTTTTTAATAGATTTCATTGGTCAAACAGCATTTGTAAGGTGACTGATAATGAAAGTGATTATCCAGACAAATCACAAGAGCACCAGGGTGCTGGCACAAGGCTTAAAGCCTGTGTCACCAAAAAGGCGCCACGGCTGAGGAAATGTTGACTGGCTGTGTATGTCCAAGGATACGGTCAAATCCCAAGAAGTTTAACTGCCTTCAGATTCAACAAAAGTGGGAATAAGCCATTTAGATTATTTCATCCTTATTGAATACAGTGCCTCATCTCAAAAACATTAACTTGTACCATATTTCTCCTATGTATGAGAAATGCACTTAGTCTTAAAACTGGCTTATTATTCAATTTATATTAATATTATATATAGTTTATTATGAACAATCACACAGCCATACATATATATAAACATATCAAGTATTCTGTTAAATTCATGCAAGTACTTGCAAAATAATAGTCTATAAAAGCATAAAATGCATATAAATATGCCAGTTAACAAAGAATGAAACATAAGGAAAAAATTAGTTGGTGGTAGTGGTGGGGAACATATTGTCTCCCAGAAATTATTTTACTTCATTAATAAAAAAAATAAATAAAAGGCCTTCTTTTGAAGATGTACACTCTTTTCCGAGTATAGTACATGCACAATGTGCTCAGTGAGGCAGCATATTAAATCACTGAGATCACCTGAATTGTTTTTAGAAACTAATAGCTTCTAAAAAGCCTTTAAATTATTAAAGCACCAAATAGATCTAAGAATACCATTACATAAGTCACCCTAGGTTTGATTCCCATATCTCATCTCTAAGGACCCAGGCAGCTGGATGAGCCCAAGGAAAGCATCAGATTTGGAGAGAACAAGGTGTTGAGGGGGATATTGAAGTGGTTCAACCAGCAGCCGTTCCGGAGAGGATTTCCCACCTGTACCACCTGCAGAGATTCCCCAAGCATACACTGAGACAGATACCACCATAAAGTTAAATAATCACCAGAAAACAAAAAAATCCCATTGTGCCTTTCAAATTTTAACCAAAAGGGAGGGACCGAGGTGGGAGGAATCAGGTACTGTGAAGAAATGAGAGGAATGTGACAGTCCCAGCCCAGGAAACAGGAAAATGAGAATGGAAGTCCCCTGCTCCAGAGAAGAACTAACAAAATTAGAAAGTCTTCTGTGTTTCTCTATGTGTACCTCATCATACAGAAGCATTAAAAGTGTATGCAGCAACGTCAGCTGAGGGGAATGCTTGTAAAAAGCACAGCAGATTGGGGCATTTAAAAAATAAGCTTGACAAAGAATTAACAAGATCTTATGCAGTAAAATTTTATGCAGGAACATCACAAATGAATTAATAAGCCTGATTTCCATAGGCTGAGGTCAGAGTTCATTGTTCATTACTATATGACTATTTTTATAGTAACAGCATAAATTACTGCAATTCCATGTTTAGATCAGTACACTGAATTCACAAACAGGCATTTATTCATTCATAAATACTTGTGATTATAAATGACCTATTTACTCATGAAAGTTTATGAAAAGAAAATCTGATGAGTTTATCTCTAGAAATACTAAGAATATCAGTACATAAATTTTTCTATAAGCTCTCATCTAGGAAACCCAGAATGAAATTTCTTTGTTGATCAGAATCAATGATTATCACCCATCATACGAAAGACAACTCAGACTAATCTTTTATTTACTCTTGGTGTTCCTTACTGCTGCTTTCCAGCTAGAATGACAGGCTGCCACACCAATTTGTTAGAAAATAGCTAAGGTTTACACCAAACAGACCTCCAAACAAAACTGCTCAGTGTTGTGTGGCAGGTCTTCCTGGCAGAAGCTTCCTGGGGTGGAAGCTTCCCTTATAACCTCTCTTTTATATATTTATTTATTTATTTATTTATTTACCCACCCCTAGGTGCATTCAACAATGCCTGGAATCTTCCCAGAACAGGTAAATAAAAAGATAACCAAACTTTCAACAGTTGTTCTGTGATAAAAGGCACCATGCTGCTTCTATTTTTTAATTCAGTATGATTTAAAAATCAGATTCAAGGAACACCCCCACCGCTTTTTGTTTTGATATGAATAAGCTCACTATCACTGTAACTATTTTCCAAATAAGCTGTAACTATACAAGTTACAGAGAACATTAAATGCTCTGAATGTTTCTGTATGACTGCACCAAGCTGAAATGCACACATTTACCCCTTTTCTTCTTTTGTTTTTTTCTCCCTCTTCGGTCACTGAAGAGGAGATATTAGAAATCCAGCAAGGAGGCTCCCAGCAAAGGACTAGCAAACCCCCAAACCCAGTAAGCTACGAAGGTAAAGAAGTTCAGCTGCAACAAGAATTTAGTTACTGGAAGCAGGAGGCCAGTGAATAAATCCAAAATGTACTGCATTTGGACTGATGCACTAGTTCTGGTGCCTCATCCCCAAAACAACGCAGTAGAACTATAGAAGGTAGCCAGAAGGGCAACAAAGGCAATGAAATGGCTTCTGCACACCAAAAAAACCCCTAAATAGACTAAGATTCTTCAGCTGGGAAAAGCAACAGCTGAAGGAAAATATAATAAAATCATAAACTGCTATTCACCACCTTAGCATGAGTGACTAATCTTTTTCCTGTTCACCACTACCAAGGTATGGATTAGTCACTCACTCTCATAATGCAGAACATAAGGAGCATTAAATGAAACTATCAAGATGCAATTTCAACACACAGCATAACTGGAATTCTTATCTTAGGTAAAATCAGTCATTCTTTTATATTTCCTATGTTCTTCTTCAGTGCAGAAAATCCTTTAAGAAAGTTGAACTAGAACTTGAATGTTTTCAATAGATTATCTGTTCTCCTCCAGTAAATGGTTTTTAGGGGGAAAAAAAAGACACACACAGAGTATTACGATTTAAGGAAACTGTTAGGTGTCCCTGTTCACTTCCAACCATGCACTATCCTCTGCCCAATTCCGTCAAAAAGGAAGAATGAGGAGTTACTGAATAAAGACAGGTATTTGGGGTAGTTAGGGACATATAATTAAGGACATATAAGCCAAAGCTTGACCAAAGAGTGGGAGAGTCACACTGTCCTCCTATGTGAGTAAATGTGAAAACATGCAACAGGAGGGATTAATGAAACATGAGCAGGATCACAGCTGCAGATAACTAGGATGAATTACAGATTACTATCTTTTCCAGGCATTTTCCACAGAAAAAGTAAACTGCATTGTCAAGACAAGACAATGTTAGGACACTTACTGATGTAACTGATGTGTCCAGCAGCCCCTATCAGCAACTATCCTTGAGCACATGCAGCCTAGAGACAGATGTCCATCAGGATAAATGGAAGAACATGTTTAGCTATACATTTCAGATGTTAAAATTGAATAATCTAACCTATTTGCATGAAATTAAAAACTACCAACTGATATTCTACATTTGTTCAGACATGATGAGATACAAGCAGCTCATCATGATGAAGCTATGTGCCATTTCAGTTCATCTGCAACACCAGCAGATTCAAAAAAACATCTTATGTACTTATAAACTCAAAGTATGTAAGTATATATACTTATATACTAAAAAAAAAATGCCATTCAGATGCAAGAAGAGCACTACTTATAGTACATTTGCTTTATTTATTGTAACATTCACTCATGTAAATTAAGTCATGCCTTAAGGGAATACAATTATTCTGGGTTAACACAGAGAGGCAAACACGGTTTTGCTTTTACACACTTTTGATTGGCTGCCTTCAGAGTAATGACTTCCTAGCACTAAACATACTAATTTTCTTGCATAGAAAGGTGGAAATGGAAAGAATAAAATAGTAAAAGAAGTGTTTTACTTAAAAATCAAATAAGTTGTTAAATACCAAATACCAAAATGTAAGATATATATACTTCTTCCGTACACGCTGCTTTCAGAAGCTTTCTGCTAATTTACTTAAATCCCTACACACTTTACTTTCAGTTTCTAATATTTCATGTCTCTCAGGGAAGACTTTAAATATAAAATCAGGCCTCAGAACAATGGAACACTGGAAATCTAAATCAAAGGCACTGTGCTCATTGGACTCAGACAGCTGTTACTTAATGAAGGGGAATGTTTGAAAATAAAATGCCTTGGTTGAATGAAGACAAAGCAGTCCAATTTCAAACCCTTTAATTCTGCATAGTATACCTTTTGCCTGAAATTTGAACAGACTTCACACAGCAACAATGCAGAGATTATTTTACGCAACGTTGTCCTCTACTCCAAGGCAATGCAAACACAGAACCCTCTACCGGTGAAAACTCTCATCTCTGCGTGTATCTTATAAATAGGCAAACCCACACCATAACATTAACCTTAAAGCATCAACTGTTTACATTCAAAGCAATACAAAATTACTTTATCTTCTTCCATAAAGAAACTAAAACAATATCTGCAAGTGCATTACAATCACTGCCTTTATGAGGATGGGCAAGAGCAGTGTGCCTATTCCCTTGCGGATTCAATTCCAAGAAACAATCAACTGGCACTATTCCCTTAGTAATAATAGTATTTCTGATGGAGCTTATGCATGTAAAGCAATAAGGAAAAGGCCTTAAAAATTTTAGCTTTGCTTGAGACAAATGTCAGGGTGTTAACAGTTGAAATGAGGAAAAAAAAAATACTTAGAAATACTGAAAAGCAGTATGGTACTAGAGATTATTTTTAAAAGAATACACAGGAAGGCATCATATACAAAATTACTTCTTTAAACGTTCACTTTTTGTGATTATGTATTTCCTATCTCTAACAATATACACTGAAATACAGTATGCATAGCCCTGAGTAAATATCTTGGTATTTTAATTTACATGCAAAAGCCATACACATCAAGCTCCTGAAGTGTTACTGAAAATATATTATTGCATATACATTGCCTAAGATATTTGTGAAAATCTATGTTGTTTTCCATTTAACCAATAGTAACTACAACTGAGAGCCAGCTTCAGCTATGCAAGGGAAAGCTGACAAGTCAGCAGCATCTTCTGCCATCTCAAACTTATGAATCACACTGGATTTACTGGATTTAACACCACACCTGCAACACTGGAACTTACAGAACAGTTTCAGAGAAGAGCAAAATTTTATCATAACTCTTTCCTTGTTAGATTTTGAGACAGAAAGGATGTCAGTGCTCTAATTGGCCATTTTCTAACACATCTATATGAAAAAAGAAAAATAGCAAAGCTGAATGGGAATTGCCTAGGGAAGCCAAGGGAGCATCCACCCCAGTTTACCACTCTGTATTTTCCACTGTGGGCATTTTTCAATGCTGGGGATCTATAGGTTGAGGATACAAGGACTCTGGAACAATTTACAGAGATCATAATGTGGCCTGGGATGATGATAATGTGGTAGAACTTTTGAAACACTACTAGAAAACTGCCATTTTATAAAACCTGATGAAACACAAGCTGATGACATGAAGAGATAGAGACACTGCAAGCACCAAGTACATTTAATTTTGCCTCTCAGGTATCTTCTAGACTTTTGCTGAAAGGGCAATAATTTCCTAGACTTCATCTTACAACTGGTGAGTTTCAAGCTACCCTTTCCGTAGAATAGCAGTTCTATAAACACAATTTCTGTACTTTTGCCACTTTCCCTTTATGTAGTAGAGGGGAAGAAATGTGTTCCTCCTGATACTTTATCTATGTATCTCTGGCAAGAGGAAAAAACCAAAATTAGTGACTTCAGTTGCCATTTCCTTTTACCGTGAATTCACATCTGCTAAGCCTAAAGATTCTTTTTATAATTGTGTACTATGCCTTTTCCTGCCTAACTTGATCTGAATTAGTAAACAGTTCGCAAACTAGCTTTTAGAGAAAAAATTTATTCACCTCCATTTTAAATGCCATAATTGAGTAATATTCTGTCCTGGGAAAATTATCCATGAAAGGAAGAACAGGGTGCCTTGGCCCCAATGTACAGTGATTATCCCTAAAGATGATTCAGATTACAAGGCAATCAAATAAAAAACATTCAGACTTTAGCTATGAAGTCCCTCTGCCTCTCACATGGCAGAATAAACTTTAAAATACTGCATTTTCATGTTTCTTTAACACGTACTTTCACTCACATTTGGGAAACACACAGTGACTATCACTGATAAACTATGCCTGAAAGCAAATACTGCAATAGCTGATGAAACGAAACACAGCATTTAATACACTTGGAGGGTGGTATTTTGACCATTGTGTGCTGCAGTAGGAAAAACGTGGCATGCTCAATAATACAAAGAGCACTGAAGTATTCAAACACATAGAACAGACACCTTCAAACAGTACAATCTTTGCTTAGATGGACTGGCTGAATTTATGAGCATCTTACTCCCTGTTCACATCATGTTGATTGTAAGGTAACAAATGGGATGTCTGCATGGCTGAAACCTCCCAGAAAGGAGCTGGCCTTTCCCTATTGCCCTAGTTTGCCTGAAGCACTTCTTTCCTAGTATCACCGTGTAAGAAGGCAAGATTTTTTTTTGTTAATCTTTTAAAAAGATGTACTTGGACTCAGGTTTCCAAAATACTACTCATCAGAAAGTAGGGTAAAGAGCCTCTCAGCAGTGCAGCCTCTCCTCAGAAGCTGGCTGCCCATTCAGAAATGTGGATATCCATGTAAAGGACTATCAGACTGAATAGGAGTGCAAAAATGCATAGTTGGAACTTTGAGTATATTAAACACTACATCTGAACTACAAAAGCCAAGAATTCTTAGCTTACATTAGAATCACAATCTTTATACGCCATTGTAGAATTACCCAATTAATTTCTCATGCATGGAAACAAAATGCCCCAAAAGTCTCTTCACTGAAAAGGCATTTCTAATTTAAAAAATTTCTAGCCATGTTAGTGAACACATATATTTATAAACAAAAGCTGATAGCAATTATCATCCTTGATAAGATTTATTATTTGGCATTATGTATTATTTGACCTCTACAGACAGGTCAGCTATTCCAGTTTGTGGAATTAAAGGCATGAACCTCTTATCAAATAACATTACAGAACTTCAATTTCTCCTCATAGCTGCAGGCTACCCTAACAAATGGATTTAGAAGAGTAGAACATAATATCAGCCAGATGCCACAGGAAAACAGGCTGTCATATAAATTCAGATTATTTACTATTTGCTGTTTTTTAATTTTACATGAATGGGGAAGCTTATTTTCAAGCCACGGTAGATATCTCCTCAGCTCATAGCTATTGGGCTTCTGTACTGTGGTGGAATAACTGACATTTCCTCTCATCCAGCAACCTGTTAGTTACCCTTCTGAGAAAGGAGTCTTTAAATTCGAAAACCTCCTTGGCCTGCATAGCAGCCAGCATTGTGACCAACAGTGCTTCTAGCTCCACAGAAAATGAATAAAATTAAGCAGCGTTTTTGTGAAATCTGTAAAATTTCAGTCAAGGACAAAAACACAAGAAACAATGGATCTAACCAAGTTCAGAGACTCATAAATGGAGGAAGTCACAAAATCACAAGTCAAATTTTGCAAAGATGCATTCATAATTATTGTTCATGACAAAAGACAAGGTTAAACGTGCAGCCAAAAACCAAGTGTAAGAGGACAGGAGAACACTTGACATTTCCAGTGCAGGGTCTTAAACAGAACCTTCACCTTTCTTTAAACTAGTATGAAATACCAGTATCGGTCTCAGCCTCCCAGGAGGTGAAGACAACATGAAAGTTTTATCTTCAGAGTGCCTGCAGGAGGTATGCACTGGTGGACAATCTGTGCCACAGAGGAAGTAAGCAGCCTGGACAGCATCAGAGGTCACAAGAAGGAGACTGAATGCATCTCCTCCAAGTCCCCGTGGCTTTGCAGGCCTGAACCTCCAAGGTAACAAAGAAGGAGCAGGCAAAATCTGAGATTATCCAGGTGGGAGTCCCACGAGGAAGGGGGCTGGAAGCTCATGACTTCTGGCACCAGGTGGCTCAGCGGCTGGAAAGCAGCTTTTCAGAAAAGGACTTGGGGGGTCTTGGTGATCACCAAGCTGACCATGATCACGATCAAGCAACATGCCTTTACAGCAAAGAAAGCCAGCAGCCTCCTGAGAGGTAATCCGTCCCATCTACTCAGCACTCGTGAGATACATCAGGACTTCAGGGCCCAGTGCTGGGCCCCCAGTACAAGACAGTGGGTCTTGCTGTGGAGTTTTGTTTTGTTTTGCTTAACTGTTATTGCAAAGGATTCATATCTACATGGCAGGAGATACTGCCTCGTTCAACAGTAAGGTAGCAAATGATGAAATTCTAAGTGTCTCAGCTGTAAGAATGGAAGATTGTTAAAAAATAATTCTGTTAAATGCTTTATTCTTCCAAAACAAGCTTTAATACTAATCATAAATGTTCAAGAAGCAATGACGGTAGATATAAGGGCTTGTCACAGTTTTAGCTGGGATAGAGTTAATTTTCTTCACTATAGCTGGCATAGTGCTGTCTTTTGGACTTATTATGAGAATAATGTTGATAACACACTGATGTTTCAGTTGTTGCTAAATAGCGCTTGTACTAGTCAAGGACTTTTCCAGCCTCCCATGCTCTGCCAGGGGTACAGCCAGGACAGCTGATCCAACTGGCCAAAGGGATATTCCATATCATATGATGTCATGCCCAGTATATTAACTGGGGGGAGTTGGCCCGGCTAAGGAGCGACTGAGGATCGGGGACCAGTGGCGTAGGTCAGCTGATGGTGAGCAGTTGCAACACTTTTTTTTTTTTTCCTTTGTCCCAAGGTTTCACCTTTCTCTCTCATTGTTTTCATTTTAATTACAATTATTAATATTACTACCATTGATGTTTTATTTTAATTATGAAACTGTTCTTACCTCAACCTATGAGTTTTCTTACTGTGGCCTTTCTGATTCTCTCCCCCATCTCTCAGGGGTGGGGGGAGTGAGTGAGTGGCTGGGTGGTGCTTAGTTGATGACTGGGGCTAGACGATGGCAGGGCTCCCGTGTAAGCTCTGATTGACAGTGCTGTGCTGCAATACTGCTAGAAGCAACGTGTTCCATGGCATCCCTCTTTACATACACTGCAGTAGGGTTGGAGTGACCTAGATCCAGTGTGCCATTTTACACATGATCCTAACCAGCTCTGATACTCACAAGAGGAGGGCTCAGTAACGATAGCAGCGGACAAGCCTAGGTTTCATTCATACCATAGGGAGAAGAGACGGAGTTACCATCAGAAAGGCTGGCCAGGTTAAGGCATGGCTGGCTGAGTCTTGCTACAGAAACAAATCAGACAAATATGATATGGGAGTGGCTTCCTCTCTGAACAATTGTAAGGAAAACACTGACAGCATTTTGTACAAGCAGACAATACCTGAAAGATCTTTAAACTCATAAGAAAAATGGATGAATCTCACCTAATTTTATTCAAGTGTCACTTTTCCAGATATTCACTGTTGGCTGCCGTTGGAGGCACACTCTTGGAGGCTGCATATAATCTTACCTAGCACAGCTGTTCTGTAGCAATTTAGAATGCATCAAATTTGGATTACATTTGGGCTACAGTTTTGGATAAAAATGCACTCATTGCCAGATCACCAGAACAAGAACCCACCTCCTTCCGCTACATATCACACCCTCTAGGTTCTAAACATGTTTCAAGTTAATCTGAAAGGCATCTTGGAGTGCCGAAGTACTCAGCACCTGAAGCCAATCATAAAACTAATCAATCTTTCTTTAACCAGCCAAAACTGACAGAACTCGTTCTGATGGACTGGAAGGAGCTGCTTTCCCTCCCCCACCTCTCCACCCCCGGCTTACATTGCTACAAAGTTTTCAATACTGGACTATACATTTCTTGGATCTAACTCAATTTCTGACTTTGTTTCCTGATCTTTTAAGTCTTTGCCAGATTCATTTTCATTAACCCCTAGTTTCATTTAAGACCACTTTGCGGAATCCAAGAGACAATCAACCCATAGTGGGGTCCAGAAATTCCAGAAGGGGTGTAAATTCTGTCATGGACACAAATCTGACTCCAACATTCCTTTCCACCTGATGAATGACATTAAAAACAAATAAACAAACAAACAAAACAAAATAGAAAATTCCAAATTTTCCCTGACATAAATGCTGTTGCATTTAGCTTAATGACAGGATACACTACAAAGTAACTGGAGATGAGACTTGATGTCTCTTTTTAAAATTTTACTTACTTCCCTTCCGTGGTCTGGCACAGAAACATATTCCAGCCTCTAAGCATAATTGAGCATTAATATGAAGGCGAGAAATTATCCCCCATCATTGTGGATTGAAAGTCCATGTATGTGTTCAGAAGTAAAGAGAAAAGATCTCTGGGAGTCAGAGTATAATTGTAGACTCACATTTTAAGATGATTAAAGCATCTTCAACCGTGTGCTTGCACTGCTATTCCTCAAAATGATCACATTCTCTCAATACTGAAATGTAGTTATTTACCATTTTATTTCAACATCATAGGAACTCCTGCATGCCTAGAATATAGCCACAAGTTTTTAACACATGACCAGTATCACTCTTTTTTGAGTATAGTCTAATTTTGTCCTTACCAGAAAGCATTCAACTGGGTTCCTATGACACAGGTTTTTTTTAAAGACTCTCCTAATAACCCTAACTGAAAGTCAACAGCCATAGAAAACAAATCCAGTTTAATAAAATATTGTTAACTGTCTTTTTTTTTTTTTTTTTAAGAGAGAGGAGAAGGAACACGATTTCTACAGCCTGAAATAAAAAGCCTCACCAAGGCTATTTCCTCATGAAAAAATGAAAAGGCCCTATCAGTCACAGAACCTAGAAGTTTTAGTCCCTAAATGTACTACTATAGGTACTGCACAATTTTATTACAAGTTGTCCAACTACCTTTGTTAAAGCACCTCATCAAGGATCAATTAAAAATAAATTCTAAGTAAACTAAATTTTAAAGTTACTATTTGTTTGAGGTTGATTACAACTTTCCTGAGATGTTTTTCACACTAATAAATTATTTTTAAAACTCTAAGTATCCTCTGCCTTCCGGGCCCATGCTCCAGTGTCTCACCATCTTTGCTGTAAGATTTCTTAACATTAGAACAAAATTTCTCTTCTTGCAATGTGCCTGTTGTCCCTGGTCCTTTTGTTACGCATGTCTGAGAAGAGTCTGGCTCCAATTTCTTCAAAACCTCCCACTAGGAAGTGGAAGACACTCACCAGGCACCCCCTGCCCACCCTTAGCCTTCTCCTCTGCCGGACAAAAAGCACGGATCCTCCGGTCCTTCCTCACACCGCTAGCCATCACTCAGAAAGCCTTCTGGGCTCTGTCCAGCTTGCAATGTTTTTCTCATACTGGGGCACCCAAAACCAGACACCAGGAAGCCCAGATGTGCTCTGACACACGCTGCAGCACTACTAACCACTTCTAGCTTCAACAGTACTGTTTGATACTGTTGAAAAATCAGCTTCCCTTCAGATAGCTGGCTATGATTGGAACCCAGCATTAAGTTGAAAAAAAAACAGTTACCGCTGATGTATATTACCAGGAGTAATTTGATAGATTGAGAGAGGATACTGGGAATGACATCAGTGGTTGATTTTAAGAAAAATAAATCAGGTATATAAAGGAGAGATAAATACAAAGACTCTTCCTCAAGTATGCCTGCCAAACTGAATTTATCAAAGCAGCATTTGTCAAGGAAAAAAAGAACAACAATAAACACCGAGTGCAGGAGAACCAATGTAATTTACAGAGACAGTCAGCTTTAGCCTCCCTCAGGTACAAGAGATGTGATTGCGAGAGCAGAATTCCTATGGCTTCGAATTGCTTTCAGGAGTAGAGACCTCAGAGTGCTGCTGATCGAACAGAAGAACTTTAGACTTATGAAGCCAAAAGGTGTTTCAAATGCACAGTAGCTCTCATGTTTTTTCTAGATATTGTTTGTAACGTGTTTTGTCAGCATTTGGGATATATGATTCACTTGCTGCATAACTAAGCAACAATCCTTTAATCATCACGTACCCAGTACCCTTGAGCACATCGCAATACCAATACAACAGGTGGAGTTTAGGTGATGTTTTAAGAAATAATGCAGCTGGCAAAGACATACAGTGAGCATCACCTATACAACAAATAATCTCGAGAGCAAAGAATGAACTTTCTCTGCATACGTACAACAACCTAAAGCAGTAATCTCAGGGCAGCAGAGCCACAAAAGGATTCCATAAAGAGAAAATCCTGGATAGCAATGACACAACAGTACGCTGGTACTCTGTTCATGAGTTTTTTAGTAATATTATTTCATTAAGTTTTATTTTTCAAAAGTGTTTTTCTTTGTTTTTACAATAGTATGATTTTCTGGATTCAGTATATTCTGGAGATTTTCAGAAACCTAACTATTAACAATTCGCATCAATAATGTATTGAGTATTTAAAAAACATCTTGCTGACACACTGGTTCATATTCTATATTTACAGTAAAATTTCTTTGTCTGAGAGTTGACACTTATTGGAATTTCAAAGTACAATTTTGTACTTTCATAGACAAAGCACTTCTAAGAGCATAGCAATACATATCTGTTCTTTCTGCACTTAGAAAAAGTTCTTACAGACAGAAATAAATCTTTTATTTCAAGAAACCAAAGCTTGCTAGGTGCAGCAAGGGTTGAAAATTTTAGAACATTTAGTGTTGATTAGTTACAATCTTAAACAATTAGCACTGCTGATACAAAAAAAAAGTCATCAGTGGAAAATTATTTTTCTAACACTTCCAATATGAATGCACACAAACCACTGACAGCTCTTCCATTTGTGATTTTTCAAAAAAAATTGAAAAGGATATTTCTGCTTCGCATTCCACTGCCTGCATGTCTTTCACCTTAATACATTTAACATTTACAGTAAAAAAAAAAGTATTAGTTCATTGTTCCCATAATACATAGTTTTGAATGGATCAGCTTCTATATAACCCATGAGAGTTAGTCTGACTTTCTCTTCCCTGATTGTCAGACACATTTTATAAGGTCTCTAGCCATTTATATTCCCAGAAAAAAAGATAGTTTGAAATATAGCATATGGTTTTCAGACCGATTCTATTAACACGGCTTCACAGGATGCTGATATGCAGCACAAAATTGGGTAATTTCAGTAAGAAGAAGAATGCAGCAGGTCAGCAACAACAGTTTCCATGTTCAAAGTAAGAGTTTTTACATATAAAACTGAAGCAAAGTCTGCCATATAAAATTACTCTGCCTGGGGTAGGATACAAAATTCTGAGTTTTCAACTGAGATATACTTCCCTTACGCTTTCCACTAGAGATATGCCCTATCTTTTCTTTCTTTAGTCAGAGCCTCTCATTAAAGGCCAGGTCCTCCCATGCTAATGTGATTCTCTGATTCAGTATCTTTGCATGACAACTAGAATATTATCCCATTTTAGCCTTTGATAGCCTCCCTTGGTAGATGCTGACTTTGGGGCAGAAAGTTTATTACTACCTTGGCACCTTCACGTTTCAGCACCTCTGATGTATCATTTTCTATCATTCCCAACTTACTGATACTGAGACTTAAGAAAAAAGACTTATGTCATGGACATACAAAACCTGTAGGACACACTCTTAAAATTTATTTCAGTAATATTGAGGGATCTGATATTGCCACTGAATTCTCTTAAATCTCTAACCCAGCAATCTTTAATTTGGAGAATTCTCACAGTTAATCTTACCACTCAGAAAGGTCTGTACACAATGATACTTAAGTTTAAATGTAATTTAAAGATCTTTAGGAAAACTGTTACACACATTCTCAGTCCTCACAGCATTTAAATAGCTAATTTTTATTTAATAACTGGGTTCCAAAGCTTCAAAACCAAGTTCCATCACATTCATCTTAAACTTTGTATAATTAACAATGACAGAAAAATGATAGGAGAATACACAGGAATTCCTGAGGAAAGCTAAGAACTACCAGTCTTTAATTTCAGAGGCAGCATTTGGTCTTATAGCAAGACTAGAAATGCTTTTTATTACCTGAACTTAGATAAGGAACTATTAAATGCTACTACTGCCTGCTTTCCTTGAAATAAATCACATATTTATAGCCAGCATCTCAGAAACCTAAAAATTATTTAATCATGCAGAAAATGTTAGCTTCAGTATTATTCTGCTTTTTTAAACTTTCTCCAACATTTTCCCCATATTAATATTTTAAGAACATGTCTATAAATAAAACAAACCCTTTTAAAGTAAATACGTTCTGTTCTGATTCTGTTTCCTGTCTTTATTGAAAAAAATCCCATGAGTCAAAACAGTAAAACTCTTAACACTGGTGTCTTCATAAGCACTGTGAAGTCAGAACAAAGGAGTTCAGTCTGTAGAAACCCACGATGAATCACCTGCAAGACTTTCACAATTCATCCCATTGGTACAGGAAGAAGTCAAGAGACTTTAGGCTTTCCTCCACCAGCAGAACACTTATGGAGAAATACATTACTGCATTTCAATAAGGTAATGTGTTTTCTATATTAGATCTTTCAAACCCATACTCAAGGTCATGAGCCCCTATAAAAGAAACCATATATTTGGACAAAAGAGGACAATTTCATAATTCTCTTGATAATTTTTTAACTTGTCTGGGGAGGCAAACTACGAGTCAATTCATAGGACATCAGCTAACCTAAAGAATAAAAACATATCAAAACTCAGGGTTCTGGGTTAGACTTTTTCAGATACAAGAGGTGTGAGTTTTATTTTTAAGTGGTACCAACTGTCTTGTGTATGCACATCTACCCCATTTACACTTTGGCTAAAATGTGACTCCTTTAGTGCAGTCTGGTTAGCTGATTCTCATCTGTAGGTGAAGAAGAAACATGTGGCTCACTCTCCCTCCATCCCCAGGCCTATGGTGATAAGCTGTTTCCCATAATATCTGTTAGTTGATCCACTGTTACACTGTAAATACAGGTTCAAATGTACTACTGAACACAAAGGTGTCTTATAATAACAGAGCTCCTCTCAATCCAGACATGCCCCATTTTACTGAAAACATGGTTTCACTGGAAGGCTTTCAGAGAACAATAATTCCAACAACATATCTTATCTGCTCTAGGGCACTATCTTTAAATAGCTTTATTAATTTGAGAAAGAAAATTCCGGTCTTCTCAATGAAAAAAATAGGAGGGAACCAAACATAGGTATAAATCTACAGTAGGAGGAAAACAATTCAGAACTTCTGTATGTTGCAGATGGTAAAGTAAGATTCAAGTTTCATCATGTGTCGAAAACGAAAAGAACCCCAACATCCTGAGAGTTTGTAATCAGCATCAAGAAAACAAATGAAATCCATTGCTTGAGAAAGTTAAAATTTCAAGAGTACACATGCATATAAAGAATAGGAAACAGTATTCTATGGAGCACTGCTTTTGTTCCTGTGATACTATTATCTACTCTGAAATTCAGGGATCTGTACAACAAAGGTGGTTTTGCTATTTTATACCAAATTAACTCAGCATAAGCAGCATGCAAGACTTCCAAACTACTCAGTAGGAATTTCCTGCTCATTCCTATGCTACCTCCGATCTCTTCTTTCCAAAGCTTCTAGTTCTCCTTCCACACAGAGCCATAACAGCATCTATATATTTCAGTATATAAAGAGAAATTAAGCCTACAATTACACAAGACACACTTAAGACTACTTCCATTAGAGACCTAGTAATTTAATTTAGGTTTAACACACCTGTGAAAAGACTGCAGCTGAAATTAAGTTACAAAAAAGCCCATAAGGCAGATTAAGATGCTGAAAATCATGATGAATGGAGACATACACATAAACCCATCATCAATACTTTTAATCCCTTTAGGGTATTAAAAGGATAGGGCTACTTAGGATTAGAAAATGTAGGGCTAATATGACACTTGAGGGTCTGCTTATGACTGCAAGGCTTTCTCTGTGCCACCTGCACACAGTACAAAAGACACTTTGCAGGGCATAACTCTTCTCAAAATCCTGGAAACACTGAACATGTATTAAACTTTTCAACACAGCAGGCAACAATTCTCTTCCGGAACAATTTTCTCTAAAGAAGAGCACTCATAATGACCCCACTCAGACTCATCTGCAGTTTCAGACAAACTAAAGGGTAAAAACAAATTCCACGGAGTTCTAAGGTTAAGCTTCAATTATAAAACTGGAAACATCATGACAAAATAATATGTAAATGCAATCTTCACCTACATTTTTGTAGCATTAGGACTCCCAACTTTTTCATATCAAAGGTCCAGCAGACACAGACTGGTCACCAGATCTGTGATTTTGTCTGCATAACTACCATCTTTTTCTGGATCTTGTCCTAAAGCCAGCTTGAAAGCTAGTGACCTGCTCCCCATGCTGTCCTGCCTTCAAGCATTTCTAGTCTTTCTGTATTCAGTTTTCTATTCTTTACTCTGCTTTTGTCATAGTGCCCTGCTTTTGAGCCAATATTAGTAAGTTTTTTTAGATCAAGTTTTTATAACAAATGGGGTGGTTTGCTTCCTGTTTAAATAAAACATAACTTTGATGATGCATACCTCCTCTGTCTATTGCCTTTGAAGTCAGGCTGCAAGCTGAAAAATGGCAAAGAGAGTTTTTGAGTCCTTCTCTTATTACCCTACCTCCATCATGTTTTTCAATTGCTTCGCAGTTGGCTTTCATACTAATTTAAAAGATCTCCTGACTGCTGAGAATTCTTTAAGACGGTTATACAACAAATTACTCATCATATGAAATATGCATTGCATATGCTTTGCATTGTCACCCTGTAGCCTTGTGACTACAGTATCACCACTGCTAGTAATAGATTTCATACTGACTCTGAAAGGCCTCGGGACTTGTCAGGCTTTGTCTGAGTATGTCTTAGCTTGCGCAGAGATTTGTTTTAGCTGGTTTAGCTGGAAAAGCCTAGATGCCTACTGTCTATTTTGTTTAACTTTTAATTATTTTTGCATAATCAAGTGGCATAACCGTATTTTTTTTATAGCAAGTAGTAACAAGCAGTTAGACTGCATAGAATTAAATCCTTTTGACTGCCACAAAGATGTCAGGTAAATAAAAAAAATACCCACAGTGTGACAACAGCAGCCTCAAAAGTGATGACACAGGATGAAGAGGAAGTGCAGAGAATATATGGTAAGTATTTGATACGAGGGGGCAGAGGCTGACAATGGAGATCCCATGGCTATAAGGAACTCACTAGCCATCAGTTAAAGGCATTGAAAACCTGGGAATTGGGAAAAGCATTTTTATTAGGGACAGCAAAAGGAACAAAGAACAACTACCCAACACAGAAAACCAACCACACACCTCAAATTCCAATGTAAAGTGAAGGTACAGACCAATGAAAATGAGCCTCATGCAAAGTGTGGTGGAAACTCCCCCTAGACTCCAGAGGAGGAAGAAGATACCAACATCATGCTTCTTCCCTTGGCAGAGAGAAGGGTATCAACACCATATCCCGCCTGGTACATGACAAGCATGCTGACAGCTTGCTTGTACCATCACCACCCACACAAAACTGAAGCCAACCACCATAGGGACCACTCATCCTGTGGTAATAGAAGTTGAACATAACACCAAGGAAAGGGGCAGGCAGGAAGAAGGGTGTCTACAAGAATTTTAAAAGTATTGTTAATAAGAAGAATGAGAAGAATATACATTGATTGTGCTGGCCTGCTATAGACTTCACTTTATTTCTCCTACTGCACTGCAGACTCAGTTTTAATGATTTTGAATAGGCTAACCGCAAAGGCTGTTCTTGAAGAGTTTGAGTAAAGCCATTCTCTTGGTATTTGGTTCCAAAATCTTTAAACTGGGGAAGAACTTCATATTGTTTCTGAAAGATATAAATCTGTTAGTCTTTACATAAAACTGGCAACTGGACTGGTAAGTTACCACATAAAATTTAACCATGGTTCAGGTTCTCAATTGCAACAGCTAGAGCAGACACACTACTGCTCTTAGCCAATCTTGCTAAAACTCTCCTCAAATTGTTGCATTGTGTGGGGAACAAAAGAGGGCTTGGCTGAAAATTAATTTTGAGGCTGTCAATCACAATACTAAATGCTAGCTTGTCTATGCCAAATTTAAGGCTATATTTTGTAAAAGGTTTTCACTAAGCATCTGACAGCTGCACAACTAAGGAAGAGGCCCTTTGCCAGCTAAGAACTACCCTGCAGTTACAATCTAAACATAAGTGGGATCCTCCAGAAAGGAAAAGATTATGCAGAAAAGAATGGTCTGGTATACTAGGACTGGGATATTTTCCTATTCAAAATACATTTAAAAGATGGCAGAGCAAATCCTTGCTGGAAAAAGTAGCAAGGTTTTCCTTTATATTACTGTATAAGACATAGTAAGAATCACTAACAAATAAGGGACTCATCCAGAATGGCTACTACCCAGCCAAAGTCTATATAGCCATACAAAATGAATACTCCCATGAAAAAACAGCAATTCAGCCCCTTCGATACACTAGATAATGGAAATAATAATACCAAGGGACAATCTGAGGACACATACCCACCAACTGACAGGTCCAAAGCTTCTTGGAAACACAGAAAAACAGTAACAGTTGCAGTAGGGTCTCACTCCCTCACCATAAAATCTGCCAGTGACCGCGCCTTTTGAACACTGGTTTCCATCTGAGCACTGGAAAGTTCTCTAAAAGGTCATCCAGAGTCTGCAGATAATACCTACCTATGTACAAAGCAAGCAAATTTACCTTCAGTATACTACTACAGGCAGTCTAAGCCAACTTTCTCTTTAAGAAGCAAAGAATAATCCTAGTGAAAATGCTGGGAGTATCCCCTGGAGAGTCAAAATAGGTCACTTTCTTCCCTATGCACATCCTAGGCTATAATTCAGAGAGGTTCTTGGGCAGGTTCCTGCAGCTACGAGTATCTGTGAACATAAGCCAGTACGACTGCTGCCAGTCTTGAGACCAGGCATATGAAACTGGGCAGGGGCTAAAATGTGGTGCAATAAGCCTTGTACTTGATCAGCAAAGCTGCAGGAGACCAGGTATGTGAAGGAAAGCACCTTACAGTACAGAGACACAGAGGTGAGGTGGAAGCAGCAGCTTGTCACTGAGCGCAGAACAAGGTGTTCACACAAAACTCCAGAATTTATGGGGACACAAACGCTGATACAAAATAAGGTGTGCCCCCCAGCATCAGGGAGAACTGAAGCTAAACATTTTTATCACAGTGCTATGAGGAGCTGGACAAAACTCCACTTAAGATTAAGGAAAGTGAAAAATCCCATCATCCCTCCTTCAGGGTATTCTTCCCTGCAGTTACTGCTGCAAATGCAGCTCACATGGATGTACCCAATCTAGCTTTAAAGTAAAGTTGCTAACAAGGTCTCCATGGTAACACTCAGCTCAGCCTTCCTGAACCACCTCCCTGGTTAGTAAATCAGTTACGTAAAACTTGGGTGGGTTTTGCACCTGCACTGCCCTCTGCGCTGGCACGGTGACACTGTTTGCAGAGTCCAAACTAAAGCTAGTTCAAGCTAAGGAGATTTCTAGACACTTATTAGAATAAGCCAGGAGAATTTTTATGAATCCACATTTTAAACCATTAGGAAACAACTTGTCAATGTATTTTTACATTACATTTTTTCTCTAGTCATGCTGTGCAGCTCTGCTGTCCTGTGAAACTGGTGAGGCTGCAGATAACAAGCAGTGGGAGATGATGAAGTCTTGCCCCACTGTGTGTTTTCCCACTGCTTGCAGATCTGTCAGAAATCAATCCAAGTTTGGTGTATGCCTTCAAGTTATTCAAACTGCCACTTCCAGCTAAAACCTCTTTTCTCTCTGTCATAAATGCAGTAACCAGATGCAGCAGAAGTTGTAGCCTCACATGCTACCAGACCATCCAGTTCCCTGCTGCACCTCCCACATCTTGGGCATTTGCAAGCTCTCCTAACCTTCCTGTTTTACACTCTAAGACCTAACAGAACAGAAACCATTGCCTAGCTTCAGCAGTGAGCTTCAGCTTCATCTGGAGAATAAGGTCACAGAAAAAGCATGAATCTATAATGCTTCACTGTCCTGGAAGCTTTGCCGCACTCAGAGGACAAAAGATATATTTTTTTCCACATACAGACACGCTGTAACTGCAGTTCCTCTGTCACTGCATCATTTGCTTAACACACATGCTTCTCACATGAGCGAACACATCAGTCTCCTCTTATCAGCTGGAAAAACTGAGCGTGCTATACATTGGATAAGCATCTAAATGTATTACTAATAAACAATAATGGTTTATGGTATTTTATACAGACACATACCCTCTTGTAAAAAAGAGCTAATTAATTTGTATGCAACAAGCAGCTTAATCATAATATCCAAAATCACTTTAGGACACAGTATTTTCCAAGTAATAATTGTAACAGTTATACTGGAAATTTCACTTGAAACAAGCCTGGTTTGGCTCCCCTCAGAAGAGTGTACCTGCTGCAGATGCACAGACACATCCCCCACTTCAAAGATGGTACCTACCTGATTGCTTAGAGGGTCACAGAAAGTATATATACCTTTCTAAGGAGAAGCTACTTGTGGGATTTATTTTTCTTTTTTACACTGAAGAGCTAAATTTCTTGACCTCTTTTCCAGCAAAAGCAGTACACTTTGCCTCAAATGCTCATAAGATTAATACAGTCTTCCACAATTTTTATTTAAATTTACATTCAGGATTATCATTACCCCTCATGCCCTCTTTCAGTTATGACTACTTTTTTTTTAAGATAATACAACGGAACCTACAGTGAAAGAACTGAGGTTTGAAAGCAATCAGTACAGCCACAGCTTGTCAGTTAGCTTGTCTTTAGAAAATCATTAATCTGAAATTATTTTAACTTTCCCGTTTCACATTTACATGGAAAATCATGATTTTGGAGGGAAAAAAATCCAAATTATTGATTATTTAATACATGACAAGTTGACTGCACTGTTGGTAAGTACAACTTAAGAACCAGATTAATCTCTTCAAAGGGAATTTGTGTAATGTAAAAAAAGAGGATGAAAACAATGTTCAAAACTGAAAACTACAGTTTATTCTAGTTTCTTGGAAACTCATTTCCATATTTTTGCAAGACTATGCAGCCATTTTAGTTCAACAGTTCAAACACAAGACAGAGTAAAGGCATGAAGCTGAAAAACTGGAGCCAGTCCTCTTAACTACCTGGCTGAGAGCCTAGAAACTCTTCATCTTAACTGTAGGCTTTCTGGTTTGATCCCAACAGTCCACAGGCTAAAAATGCAAACTGCTGTAGCAGAGGTTATCACACAGTTCTTACTCAGGTACCACCATCGACATCAAGTTGCTAAACATGCTAGTGCCAGCTTCCACTTTGTGTGAAAATATCTTCTGCAGCATTACCTATCAATTTGGATACAAGAATACTGGTTGTACAGAAAACTATTTTCCATCTGTAAAACCTACAGTCTACTTGTATGGATATATTTTCAACTCAGGGATGAAACAGTTGCATATAAACTACGTATTTTAACAACCAACTGGACCCTTACTTTAAAAGATTACTTAGCCATGAAAGATCAGACTTGTGCATCTGAACACACATGAAATCATGCAGTTCCATTCATGACTTCTCTGCAGGTGTAAGGACTCTGAGGTGTTTGATGCCTGGTCTGTAATTTCCTATTCTGGTTTGGGGTTTTTTTCATCTTTGACACAAAACATCAGCAATTCCACCTTCAGAAAATTCTCAGCTTGAAGTGAAGTGACAAAATAAAGAATATTACAGCTGGCTTGGTAAGTAGTAGCTACTGCCAAAAATGGTGGACAACCATATATAATGCACAATTTATTTCTGCTGAGAGAAGTCTGACCCTGGTGTCTTTCCTCTCATGAATTATAACTTAATCTTTCTTGACTGGAAATAAATAATATAGCAACATACAGCTGTCTGTTGTGCTTTGCTGTATTTTGTTTTGTTCCCCTTCTTTAAGGCTGCCACTGCAAACATGCTGTTAGTAGAAAACAAGGGGCAGTAAACAGGAAGCTGAGGAACATGGAAGAATGAACAACTGTATTTCCTAGCAGGAGTATGTGAATCCCAGATCACTCTAGGTGAGTATGTTCAATCTGCTGATTTGGTTGAAGCTTACAGTATGGTCAGAGCACGCTAGAAACCAGGTGATTTAGGTAGCATGACAGTAACAGATGAGATTATTAGCATCTTTGGAAATTGATACAGAAGGATACAGCATGTCCAAGAAGGAAAAGCAGGCAACCAAGAAGGAAAAGCAATAAGGCACCATCTTACACTAACCCAAACCTCCGGACGGAAGAGAAGAAAAAGAGCGCTGCCCAGCAGTGACTTGCAGTCAGCCCAGCAAGTGGAGCTATGACAGAAAAGGCTTTTCTTGAGCCACTGAGAGAACTGTCTGGACTGAGGGACTTGGTTTTAATCATTTAATGACATCTTTTCAAAAATAATATGGCAGTGTGTCCAGCACATTCCTCAAAATTTTTGATACAAAAGACTGGAAATAAAAGATGGAATTGCTTTGCTAGATTTAATGCTGAATAAAAGGGATAAGTTGGTCAAACCGTAAACGGCAGCTCACACAACAGGGAACATATTATTCATAGGAATAGAAATAACCTCGTATGAGAAACCTGACTGAACTTTCAAACTAGTTCTGCTTAGAGCAGGAGGTCAGACTGAATGGCCTCCACAGGCCTTTCAGACCTTTTGTTGGTTTGGTTTGGTTTGGTTTTTTCCCCCAGGTGTTTTTTTTGTTTGTTTGGAGGTTGGGGTTTTTTGGGGCAGGGCAGGGCAGGAAGTTAAGCATAAAGATAATCATCTTCCAGCAAACAAACTTTTATAAACTCGAAGAATTGATAAGCAAGATCCCATGGGAATAACAGATTAAGGAAAAAAATACTCTTAATTTCTTAAACCGTATAGAATGTACAATCACAATCTATCCTAATGCAAGGAAACAAATTTTAAAGGGAAATTAAATGGACTAGAACACAATCCTTTTATTCAGCTGAAACTCAAAAACAACCTGTTAAAATGCGAACAACAGATCAAATGATTATGGATAAGTATGAAGGCTATAGCAATAGAGGTGTATGGATAAAATTGACCAGACCAAATATTTTTAAAAAATAATAATTAAAAAATCAACAGCTGATATGTAGCACACAGTAAATAGAATGAAAAAGTAATTCCTGGAGAACACCAACATACAGGAGACCAAGGAAATAGTTTGTCTATTAGGCAACAGCAAAAAAATAAAAAATTAGAAACCTGACCCCGAGAAGGTTAACATACTTAATTCTTAATAAATGTAATTAAACAAACAAAGGAGTAAGACTCCAATTTAGACTAGCTAGAGAGTTTGGAGTCTACTTACCTAAACTTCAGCTTTTTGAGTTACCTGGGCCTGATGAAAAATCACTCTAGGACATCTAAGTAATTATCTCCACTGATGACAAAGTAATAAGTGTTTTGAAAACTTGTGATCCACGATGACTAGAAGGGGACAAAAAGAATACCTACCTTTAAAATTGTACAGAACAGCAACCCAAGGAATTACTGAAAACCCTTCAACTCCTGAAAAACAACTGGAAGAAACAGTCAAACCAACTACTTGTAAACACAGACAAAATAACAGGGAAATGAGTAATAGCCAACGCTGGCTTGTCAAGAACAAATCATGTCAAAACAAATCTAATTTGCTTCTGTGACAGGGTACCAGGTATAACGGATGGGAAAGACACAAGAGTGCAATAACTCTTGGGCTTTTTCCTCATGTGTCATCCTCCTAAGCTAGTTAGGAAAATACAGTCTGCTATAGATACAGCTAAGTTTTATTACATTTTTCCCCCCATGTGCCTATTTGGGACTAGACTAATAAAGGAACTCAAAAATAAACTTTTCATTAACCAAGGAAAAGGGATACTAGGATATCTCAGAAAAACAAAAATCCAGATAAAGTCTATTGCTTGACATTGTCACATGTGTTGCAAATACACCCAGTGGCACAGAATTTGTGCATGATCTTTTCCTGCACAGTGCATCAAGGTCATTAATACCCACTTGATATTGATCTTGTAAGCACCTGAGATATGTCTATGCTCTTCTCCTCCTTTTTCTAGGACCTCTTCCATGCAGGCCTTCCATTTCTGAGACTGGAGCCCAAAGTAAGAGGTGACATGAAGGTTTCTCCATGTCAGAAATACAGCCACAATCCTAGTGCCTTGAAAAATCCTTCCCACTCACCCCTGCTGCCCCACAAGCTGAAGTGTAGCATAAGCCTGTATACCAGACAGACCTGGGAAAATTACGCTTGCACACTGCCACTGCTCCCAAAGCATGCTGCGAAAGGGGAAGCTTGCCTGCAGTTACTTCCAGACTCTCAACCATCCTGTACAGTCATCCCACTATACCAGCCCCAAAACTCACTGCAGCACTGTACCAAAACAGCACCTGCCAACGGGTCATAGTGAAACTGGAACAACTGACCAAATGAGACTGTTCAGGTATGTGGTTTAGGTCTGCTGCCATTTAGCACTAACACCTTAGAGAAAAGTAGAGTGTTCTTTTTAAATCTGCAGACACTGGCAGCTTGGTTATTTTGTAGGGAAGGATTAGAATTCAAATCACAAGCTTGAGATGTGATCTGAAATAGATAGGATGGAAGCCAACTGTGTGCTGCTCCTTGATAAGAAAATAATCAGCTGGACAAATACAAGACGAGGAAAAACCAGCTAAATCTGAAGAAAAAATCTTGGATCCTGACAGTAAATCATATATTAGTCATGAAAGCAGTTTTTTACAAAAACAACCAACCAACCCATAACCAAAACCACCCAAAACTCTTGAAAATCCCCAACATATCAGAAAGAGGTTACAACAAAAAGTGCCTCCTCTAACAATGCAAAAGACTTCATCAAAGCCTCAGCAACTCAGTGGATTCAACTTCTTTCAAAATTACTTCCCAGTTTCTAATGCTAGTCAGGTTACAAATGTCTATAAAAACCTAGTCAGCAGATTTAGTCAGATTTAGTAAAAGGACAAATATTTGTATTTGATGGAAGGTGTTGCTGGACCAAAACCAGGACTGAATGTAATGCAGACCAACTAGAAAGTTTATGCAGGAATATGGTGCCTCTTTAACTATGAAAAGTATGTGGGTTTTGTTGGTTTGGGTTTTTTTTTAAATTTCTTCTTTCACAATAAGATACAAAGGTGCATCTGGCAATCTCTGGATATTTACAGAAATAATAACCTCAGTTACCTCACAGCCTAACCAACTTTTAGATGCAACTAGTTGTCATCAATGCTTAAAGATATTCCAGCATTAAATAATACAAGAATTTTTGACATATAGCTATGCTGTATCAGAAAAGGATTTTTCTCCACAGTATATTCACTATTTCTGATATATAATAAGTAATAACAACTAAAATATTTCCCTAGGATACTGTGATATTCTGTCTTTTGCTGAGATTACCCTACGCTGGCAGACAGATTAAAGAGTTAAGAGAATTTCTGTATTAATCCTCGGAAATCCTTGTTTCCTGAAATCACCTCACAGACATTTGAATCCTGTTGCAAATTTCAAGCCAAGAGAAATATGAACATTTTATTTATCTGACCCGGTTAAGTGCAGATTTACATTGATTATATGCAGAGGGCTTTAGAAGATTCACTGAAAAAAAATTATTTCAAAACAATCCAGGAGACTCTTGGCTAAATTCAGAGACTGTAAAATGTGTTAAATGAAGCACCAGATGTGAAGGAGGGCAGACGTAGAAAGAACTTACTTAAAGGGTTACAGGATGTACAGGATCACAGCAGGACAGCTGAAACAGTTCACAATGAAAAGACGGAAGTGTGCTGCATGGACTGGAACAGTAAAATAAAACCTATTTTTCATTTGACTGACTTTAATTTGAAACAGAAGAGGACAGGAGCCTCCCTTTGAGCATGGGAGTTCCATGAGCTGCTGTATAGCTGGCATACTCCCACAGTGTCAAAAACCACTGCCTGAGTCATAATATGCTCAGTTTAGCAGACATAGTAAAGAATTTTTGCCACTGAGCAGTCTCACACAGAGCGCAATCACCGTGCTTTGTCCAACACTCCTGTGCACACAGAGAAGCAAGGGGTCTGATGCCAGAACTGATTAATATATACCAGCAGCAGGTGTATGTTGTGGGTTCCTCTTTCCAGAAATCAAAGTGAGCTTCACAGGCCACACATGAAGCTCAAGTTTCTGTTCTTGTTGCTGACGTTGTGCTTACTAATTCTGCAGGAAGCAGGGCATAATGCTTTAAATGCTGTTACTTCTTGACATTCCTGTCCCAAATCCAGGACATGAAAGGAGATAACCCAAGATATTGTAGATAAGAAACTAATGTTACTTAGACATTTGCATCAGCTATAATTTTGTTTGAATAAAACAAGTGAATGAATGAAAAAGCACATTGTCATGTCATCACCTCACAAACAGAACGGTTTCCCTGCATGTCTGTATACACAACCTCCATAATTACATGAGAATAATATTACATTTTCAAAGTCAGCAAAGACTAACATCCTTAAAGAAACAAATCCATATAATTTCTGAGATTTTTAGAGAAAACAAGAATTACTCCCAGAGCAGTGGCAAAGCTATCAAACTTAAAAACTAAAATCATGCTTATGAAACAATTTTTTTAATTTCTGTATGATTATTTTTTCTAATTCCCATGCAATAAATACTTACATGCTGTCTCAAATAGTTGTGTTTAATGTGGAGTACTATTCTTCATTTGTGTCTTTTTTTGATTTGTGACTTTTTTTTAATTAACAAGTCGGGAAAACCACATGGAAACTTAATGACAAAAGGAGACTTGATCACTTCATAGGCTGCAGTCAGCTCCCATCATTTTGCAATATAAAACTGCTACAGAAATTGCTTTTTGAAATCAGTGAAAAATAAAACAGGCACAGGTTGGGAGGGGTCATAATGAAGCATCTACTGGAGATACATCCTCCAGGTGTGGCTGTCTACATACGAGATATTACATTAAAAGATTTAAGAACATCTATAGCTAACAGTACTCTAACATAGCAACAAGGAAGGAAAAATTTGCTATTCCATCTCAGAAAAAAAATATGGCATTTCTGCGACAGCAGTAAAATTTCAAAAGTGGGATGAGTGTCAGAATAGGACCTAATTCAGAAGAATGTCTCTTGCATTTCATTACCTCTGAAAGATGCATGACTGACAGATCCAGAAACAGTATTGTATTTCTGCCCAATACAAGTCTGACACAGACAGATGTGCCCTAGAAATTTCACTGCCAATGTACTTCAACCCTTACCTATGGAAAGGCCAATTCAGACTTCATCTGCAATTTTTTATCTTCATTAAAATTGCTAAAAGAGGAACAAATTTGTACCAAAAAGGACCAAATTCTCAGATATATCCACAATAAAGCAAACAAAAATCATTAGGATGTTTTACTAAAGCACTGGATAACAATTTTCAATTAGTATTAATCTAGATGTCATCCAAACTACCAATCCTCTATGCCGACTGATCAGTCACTAAACCCCGTAAAATTGTAATCTCTATCTCACCAACTTCTTCATGCTTTTCTGCTGCACACTTTTCTTTTTTTCTTTCTACAACCCTCTTTCCTATCAGTCTTGCATACTCCCAGTGCAGTACACTGAAAAATAGAAAAAGAGATCAGAACATTTGAGAACAGTTGCTGCAAGATGTCCCTGCAAAGAAAACTGCAGTGAACAACAGCTTTATACATCAAAGGAGTAGGGAAAAAGTAATCAGCTTAAAATCCAGCGAAGAGGACTCCATTAAGAAAACCTTTGTAACAGTAAGGACAATGGAACACTGGACCTGATCAACTGGGAATTTTGTGTGATCTACCCCATTTGAGATATTTATAGAAGACATGATTTTGATCCAGCCTTAGAACACAGAGAGGGGAAAGGATCATCTCCTAATTTCCGTTTTGATTTCAGGATTGGAAAGCTAAAATATTTAATTACTTGGCCAGAATGGATCTGACAACATCAGTTTAGAGTAGCTAAAAGTTTGGGTTTTTTAAAAAAAAAAATTGGCAAAGCCTAAAATTTTGCATTTTACTACTTGTGCTATGCATTTTAACATTTTGTGGGGGTGTGTGTGTACTGCAAACGTTAGAGCAAGTGTATCTCACAAACCTGAGCACATCTAGTTTTGGTAAATACGGCTTGACATTGATAAATATGCAGACTTGCAACATCTTAAAGGTGCTAAGAATAACAACTAAGAAAAAGAAGAATGCTAACAGGTACTTACCTTTAACAATATGTCATGGTTTTCGCTGGGATAGAGTTAATTTTCTTCACTGTAGCTGGCATAGTGCTGGTTTTGGATTTAGTATGAGAATAATGTTGATAACACATTGATGTTTTAGTTGTTGCTAGGTGGGGCTTATACTAGTCAAGGATTGTTCCAGCCTCCCATGCTCTGCCAGGGGCACAAGAAGCCAGGATGGGAGGGGGCACAGCCAGGACAGCTGATCCAAACTGGCCAAAGGGATATTCCATATCATACGATGTCATGCCCCGTATATTGACTGGGGGAGTTGGCTGAGGGAAGCAGCGATTGAGGCTCAGGGACTGGCGGTGCTGGTTGGCGGGTGGTGAGCGGTTGCAGCACTCTTCCCCCACCCCAGGTTTCATTTCTTTCTTTTGTTATTTGCCTTTTCATTATATTATTATTAACCATTGTTATTATCATAGTCATTATTATTTTCATTACCATTATTACTATTACTATTTTATTTTAATTATTAAACTGTTCTTATCTCAACCCACAAGTTTTCTTGCTTTTGCTTTTCCAATTCTCTCCCTCATCCCACTGGGGTGAGGGGAGCAAGTGAGCGGCTGCGTGGTGTTTAGCGGCTGACCGGGGCTAAGCCATGACACAATACAAAAAGAAATGCTTCACTGTTTCAGTGATCCTTAAACATCACCAGACATGCAACTCACTGGAGACTTATATACTATCACATATCATCACTTGAGCCAAAATTCTCAAGCTTTGTCCAGTTTCATTCTGTCAGGCACTAACACATGAAAGATACAATAGACTACACAGACAGATAGGTAGACAGCTGTAATCTCTATTCCTAGCGCTGGAGTAGTGGAGATAGTCTCAACCATTTGTCTTGTAATCCTGCAGACTAAAATGGGACATGTATCTTCTGATTTACCAGTTTTCTACCTACTCTCCTCCAGAACATTTCCAATAAACTTACCCTGATTCTCCAGTACCATTTGGGGTTTTTGCACTTGAACGCTGCTCAGCACCGGACAGCAGGCTGCTTCCCCAGCAACCAGCACTATATGCCCTCTAGCTCAATGGCCAAGGCAGAGTGGTTATTTCAACAAAGAATGGCACAAACATCTCATCAGAAGCTGGTCAGCTGTCTGTGCTACGAAATTTTACATCAGCTGAGAACAGAAGCAGTCAGCATTGAAAATATCTGCAGTAACTGAGAGGTACTGCCAAACAGGGGCTAAAGCCTGCTGCAGTTTCCCTTGACTGCAGCCTTTCCATTCCTTCCTCCTTTCACTGTGTTCCAAAATAAAACCTCCCACCAGCAGAAAGCAATTATCACTGTTATTTTTAGATACCACCTTCCATACACTTCCTGACATCTTCTATAACAAAGTGATGCCTCTGCTGTTTATGAACGGAAGCACTCGCACTAGGAAGGAGTTGGACATCCAACCTGTGATCACAGGCGAGATTAAAACACACATGGTGTCAAAAGCATTTTCTCCTGACCAGTTCAGCTGCCCTGTCCTGTCTGTTGATTGTTGCAATCCCCAATTAAATATACCAAAATCTCCTGAATTGTTACACAAGGAGCCTAAGTACTCAGGTCTGTGGCTTCTTCTGTGTTCAAGCAGCCTCCTATCTACAGTGTATAGCAACGCAGAAGAGCACAGAGGTACTGAGGCTCCTTGCATACACAGAAGCCATTCTTCACGAGATGACAAAAAATGACATTAAGGCTTACACTTCAGCAACACTCAGATGAACACAAATAAATTGTTTACAGACTTCATACAGCATCTATGGTGCGCGTGGGTCTCTACATCTGTGACATCTTTAGTGGCTATATTCTTACTCATTGAAGTTGCATCTCTACCACATCCATTAAGATGAATGCTCACATGCAGAACATCTTGGGATACAATTAAATGTAAAAAACACTTTTATATTTTTATTTAAAATCAAAACAGTGGAATGTGTTTAGATGGGCATACCACCAAACAGAAAAGAGAACAATTTTCTAAAGAAAAATTGATATGTTTATGGCCAGTATCAAATTCATTGTCAAAATTAACCCAGCCACCTTTTTAAACCATAGTCTGTGAAGCCATTTTTTCCCTTCCATCATTAGCCAAATGACAGATAACCCAACCGTCTTTGAACAGAACCAGGTTAATCACAAGGTTAATCAAAAGCACCAAAGAACAAAAAAGTGAACCATGACATCATGCATAAAAAGAGAAATATAGATTAGTGCACATAAATCTCTCCACCCCTCTGTCAAATTGAGAATCTCAGATTATTTCATTTTAAAGGTAGAAATAAAATATCAAGCATCTTCCATCTTCCCAATATTAAGTATCTTCTAGCTATGAAAACAGAGGCCTAAAGTGCAAATAAAGTTTTCCCTGTAAGCTTTACTGTAATAGAATTTGACTCAACTATTGGTGTTCATTTGAGCTAGGCATGAAACATTTTTAATGCCTCATCTTTAAATCTCATTCAATACAGACCACTATTCAATACAGACCACAGATGCCCATAGCTGTGATCAGGGACAACCTCAGTTATCAGGTTGAAGTGAGGCAGTGACAGCAGTTTTCCCTCCCGTGGTAAAAATAAAGAGCCAAACCCCTCCTGCCCAGCTTGAGCAAGCAGCTTTTCTCCTCGGCTTTCTTCCCTTCGCAGCCAAGCTTCCTTCAGCTGTTTCAATCTCCTTTAGCCAGTCTAGCAGAAAGAGTTAATATGTCTGCTGGTATAGATAACTAACCTGGGCATCTATATTGTTCCTTCTAAAGCCATACCTCAGACGAAGGCATGCACTATGTACATTTTTTTCTAGATGTTCCACTTTTAGAAGTAGGAAGGGCTTTAATGAAGCACGAGCAAACGCCTTTACACTGACATTCCCCCTCCCTTTAATATTTATTTTTCAACATTTATGTTCTTAAGTACTCTGTACCTGAATACACAGACTTGGAAGCTGGCAAGAAGGGATAAAAAAATGCCACAGATTTTGAAAATGTCTGCAAACATGGACAAGATCACTTATTCCCAAGTTATGCCTGTTATCACAGTCCAGCTGTTGATAAAGATTAGAAGTTTTCTCCCTTCATTAACTTTGTGAAAGTTGCTAGCTTGATTTCTGGTATTGGGAGGGCAGGGGAAGAATGAAACATGTTTTTTGTATTAAATTTAGACTTTTCAGCAAATGTAAAAAGAAATATACATTTCAATGACCATGCATTTAAAAAAATAAAGGTTTCCAAGAGAAAGGGACTGTCTCCGAGAAAACAGGTAGGAAAACATAAAAGACGTTTGTGAATAGGGTTAAACAAATGATGGCAACATTTCTATTTCATTTGTCCTAAAGTTAAAATTCTATATATGAAGCAGATGGTGTGAATTTCCAGCACAGACTTGATTTACCTTTAGATTGGCTGGCAAAAGTGCCATTTCTAAGATTAAAATCAAAACTAAATAGGATACCCTAGCAAAATTGTAAAAAACAGCCCAACTTATTTCTAACTTGTTGATCAATTTATGATTTACATTAGTATCACCTCCTCCACGGCATGAGGAGGCATGACTGCCCTTTTTTGTTGTCCTGTTTTGGTACCTGTTCATAGAAGAACTGTATTTTGCCCCCATTCTTCTCAAACCTATGCTTGCTGCCTGTGACCTCCTGATGGAGCTGCAGATCAGCTGATTCTCTGCTAAGGATGCAGCATTGACTTGGGTTTGGCCAGCAACAAACATACCAGTTTTAACCATATTTCACTCCTGTTTGGGGAAGAGACCCTGAATGAGTGAGGGCTCCTATTGTTCTGCTATATAGAAAAGTCAGTTCCCAATTTTAACAGAAAACTGCATTTTATACCTGCAGGAAGAGTAAGAACTTACCCACATTGTCAGATTTCTCCCACACATGCTTTTTCAATTTCATATTAAAGTTTTCACATGCTTAGAAAAATATGATCACCATCCTACAAATGTATTGTAAATTACTGTAATTTCAACATTAATTTTTCATAGGAATGATCTGAAACGCATCTGAAATGATCAGAAACATATCCGAAATTATCTGAAACAGACCAAATTACCAGATATATCTTCTAATTCTAATGAAAAGATATACCTTTGAGTCTCTAACTTGGTGAAGAATCAGACTAGCCATTTTGATTGCCAACCTCAGCTCAACATTCATAATTCTGTAGTAAAATACAATGCACTAACTTATTTTTGAAAAACACTTAAACTTCTACCTAGATATATCTATACCTGTAGAAAAAGAACATGAAGAAATTACCTCGGTTATTAGCAATTAATGTCTTGTTACCTCAGTTGAATTCCTATCAGTTGTGCCCCAAATGAATTACAGTTCTTAAAATGTAGGAAGCACATCACCTGGTTGTGATATTGGTGTATCTATCATTTTTAAAATTCCAAATTCTTTTCAAACAGAAAATGTGTAAAGTTACTCTTTCATTCCACAATATTTCATCAAAGAAATCCTTTGATTTGCAGGCTCATAGGAAGAGGAGTAATACACTGGCAGAATTAAAGAAATTGATTGGTTCTACTTCAATGCCCTCTGTACTTGTACTAAAAACCAGAATTGCCTTGAGAAAGCAGCAATTAAAAACATCTATATTAAACACATGGAAATCAGTTACAGGTGCAAAGATACAACATGGGGACGTTTCTTTAAATGTTCATTGTATTTGTTCACTGACAAGCGCAAAATACTCATTTATTCTAACAAAAAAAGGTTCCCCACTCTCACTTAGTTCTTTTCTTAAAAAAGCAGTTCATGCTTTAACCATTTTAAAATAACAAACTGACACATTTTATGAGGAATTGAAGTTTGTAAAAATAAATCAAGGGGTTTTGTATGTTTCTTTGCTTTAGAGCATCTACATCATTAGTCCTAAATGCTATCAACTAAGTTAGCCATCTCTCAAAGAATATTGGGGTTTTTTTTCAGTAAATGAGAGTGATGGTTTCACTCAGCTGGTGTACCTGTCCTCAGTAAATACAAAATAAAATTCACCACCTCTGTTCCCTTTAGGTGCCTCTCAATAGGAATTTTTCCCTTTAACCATTATGGTCTTATGTATCACTTACACTCACTTTCAGTCAGCCCTCCATGAAGTTGCAAACACCTGTCTGTCCTTTGTCCACATCTGCTAGAGCACATGAACTGACTGTCATTATCAGCAAGTTCATGAAGTGAAACAACAGCCTGAGACCCTACCCCATCACAGCAAACTCCCACAAACTCTGTCTTAAACAAAAGCCCATTACAGTGTTAGCTCTCGTGTGCTGACAGTCCATCTTCCAGCTTCTTGTCCACCAGCTGAAAGAATGGAAAATAACAGCCTTCCCTGCTGGTTAAAATAGAGCAGGACTGACAGGTACCCCCATGATCTGTGCTGTGCGGAATCTCCAAGTGAGTGACCAGGACAGATACAGTTGTGTAACACTGATTCTTTAAGTCTTGCAATCTAGTCAATTTATGAAGCAGAAACATCTACTTTTTCATTTTAGGATGAAAAAAAAATTTGCTTATTTTAGACTGATCATGCTTGAGATAGGTTTCAACTTCTTCAAAAGGAGTCAGACCCTAACTTTAGTGGCAACCCTATTTCCCGAGTTTCAGTCTTTTTTTGTGAGTTTCATTAGGATGGAGAATTGCTTACTGGCCTTCAATCAAGTTCTGCAGAGTCAAGTGCAGGAGAATCAGTTATTTAAAACCTGCCTCCCACAAACTAAGTTTCTGCCTTGCCAGCTGTGTTTTGCGTCTGTAAGACCATGTCATGTTGTTACACCAGAAAGAACAGGTCATCTTTCCCATTGCCTCTGCATCACAAATAATACTAGGAGGAGCTTAAGAGGAGAAGGGCATTCACCACTACTGAGATTCACATCTGCAGGCTAAGATTAGGATCTATGATTACCAGATGACACACTGAGAATACCAAGCTTTTGGAAGAGGTGCAGTACCTCCACACCTGGCTGCAGCTATGAATTTCAGAGCCCATATCCTGGGTCTAATTATGGTTTGGGTTTTTGTTTTTTTTTTTTTAATGTTTTATACCCTACATACATCAAGACTCTTGCCGTCAGGAAATTAATGAGTTTGTGCCTGGTGTTCATGCATTTAATTTCTCCTAACCTCCTTTTAATTATGCCCATCACCTATTTTCTGGTAGTCACCAATCTTAAAGTGCAATCTAGATGGGTATAAACAGCAATCAGCTAACACATCTTCTGCTAGTGATATTTGCCAGTCAAGAAACCCTTAAATCATCGACTTTCTTGCTTCTGAGAAGCATGACATCTGCCAGAGCATCTGTTCATCTTAGGGCTCTGTCAGCTAAGCAAGTGGAAACTGAAAAGGTTCTCAAAGGAATTTATGTTGCTTTACATCTTCTCCTGGGCCATGGGTCAGTTCTCCTATCCAAAAACAAATTCTCCATGGTGAAATGATGAAGTTCTTGATCAGAGAAAAAGGGGCTGAGTTAAATTACTGTAGACATTTAGATCTGCTTTCCTGGTTCCTTTTATGCTATGTGGACACAGTAACTTTGTTATGACTTCACTGACTCCGAGTTGAACAGGATATTTGAACTCCTGGCCTCTAGGGACGTATTTCTCAGTTCTTGCACTCACATACCCAGTGCTGTTCATTTCTGGGAGCCCCATAGAGGGGAAATATCGGCAGTGTTCAGAGGAGTTTGTCTATTTCATGGGAAGGAAACAGCTAAGAGCAGAACAGAGACATGAGGAATCTAGCTAGATCTTGTCTTTGCAACAGTCATCTTCCCTAAGTCACCAAAAACCCAAGAACTTCACTTCAGATCAGTCACCTTATCTTTATTTCTCCAACACTATAATATGGGTACATATTTCATACAACAGAAGTTGCTGTGGAAATAAGTGAACTGGTAGGTACTTGGCTACTGATAGAAAGGAGAGATAAATATCAGTTTAAGTTATTAATTTGTTACTGTGTTCAGCAACACAAATCATCTTAACACCACTCAGGGATTTTAATGAGAAATATCTGGAAGTGTAACAATATTCTGTCAGTCCAGATACTCACAAAGGAAGTGGAAGATGCTGACTCTTGTTCCTTTCCCACCACATACACTGAACAGCCAGAGCAAGCCGTCCCGTGCACGTAGGTGTCCTCCCCAGGGGTAGGAGCTCTGGGACTGGCATGCACCCTGTTCCTACTGTGCTGGGGAATTGTGACACGGCCAGCATGCACACTGTGGCCTTGAAAACTAGAAGTATTCCTGAAATCACATGATTTAAACATATAGGTACATGATGATCCAGATGCTGATCTAGATGCTGACGCACAGCAAAACCCAAGCTCAACCAGCTACGGACAACAATGTCTACACCACATCTCAAACCTCACAGATTTTTTTTTTCAGACATTCAAGCTATTGAGATGCCCAGGTACTATGAAGTCACGCAAAACCCCAGAACCAGCGGATGCCCATAAAACATGCAAACCACAGTTTTGCCTTTTATGGCTTCAGATGGTGGCATATACAACACTGGAATGCCTACCTCCAACTCATCGTTTATGTCAAACAGCTTCCTACTTTCCCATAACTAGTGAATATATATTACAGAGGTTTAGTCAAAACCTCCCACTACATCTTCCCTAAATCTTTGTGTCTACTATACCAAAATATTTCTCGGGCTTTGCTGTCCGTGACAGCTGCCCTTCAGATTTCACTCATGAAGTTTCTTGTTTTGTAAGGATCACAAAACTTTGCTCAAAGTACATGATAAAGATAAACCCATAAACAGAGATTTAATCAATTCATCTGGGTTTTTTCCCAAGTGTTTTTCTTCTTTAAAATGCCCACAGAACTCAAGTCTTAAGATTGAAGTTGTCACAACATTGCCTTAAAAAAGCCAAGTATGCTAATGCAAGCCTGACATTTTCAAATAACTCAGCAACTATCTCCTACTGCATCACTTAGTGCAATCAGTATTTTAAATATCTTTTGAATTTTGTATCTGCAAGAGATGACGAGAACAAATGGCAGCACTTGATTTTTTTTTTCCAAAAGGCACATATAATCAGTTACATAGATGTCAATACATTATCTAACTTAAAAGTCCAGTCTGATAATTACAGCAGTAAATGCTATGGTTCATGTTTAAACCATGTACCTTCAACACCTAGCTTCTCTAAAGTTACAGAGATTATAATTACTAACACAGCCCTCCCCTCATTTTGTTGTGCTTAGGTATTGCAACAGTTTGAGATAACCTTAACAGGTGCTTGCCATTTATTTTTGAAAGTCTGTTAATCAATATAAAAGCTTTATTTCTTGCAAAATAAAACACATTTCTTAACAAAAGCAAATGATTGCAAAACACCTAGCAGATTATTTATCTGAGGGTTTTTTCAGTTACTTACAGAGGCTTGTTTATAGACAATAATTTTTCAACCATCCTGTAAAACTTTCCCCTACGGGCACAAAATATGCTTAGCAAAAACTGACAAAAAAGCCAATCTATCTGCAGACCACTAACATGGTGGTTCAACTACCTTCACACCGATTTTAGGGACCTCTAAACAACGGATTACTGGTAAAATGAACTACACCAGTTTGTGTCAATTCCTACTTACGTTGCTTTAATTAGGATTACCAACACAGGAAAAGCATCACAGCTTCAAAAAACCCATTATGTTGTATTTTTTTAAATGAAACATTTTCATAAATGGTAATACTGCAATGTGATATGAACACGCTTTATGCATCACTGTCCCTCTCCAAGCTGAGAATAAATGATCCGTAAGAACAACTACTGCTACAAATATACACATTAAATAATTTTAAGATACAATATGCTTGTTTGTTTTTACTTAAAGTAGTCACAAACATGAAAATTACCTGAAAATTACTCAAGAGCAGCCTTTTCCAGTTTATAGAAAAGAATTTACACATGTTTTACTACATTTAAAAAAAAAAACAAACCCAAAAACAAAACAAACCCCACACTTCACTTCCTGGTATAAACTTCATAATTAAGTTTAAAAATGTGGCAATACTGAAAATGAATTGTATATGAAAATGGATCATGGAAATACTGAAACCAGTTCATAAACACGTAACTCAGTTGTACATTGCCTTTGAACAAATAATGAGCAATCAGACACACCAATCTGCATTTAAATAATGTCACATTTTCTACAATATCTGGGAATGCTAACACAAGATGAGACAGGTGACTGCATTACATATAAAACTATATTAAAATACAAATTTGTGTGTCTTTAATGTGCATTACAGTAAAATTCAGAATAGCACATGACTTTGAACTTAATATCAATTAAAAAAATAACAAAAGGTAGTTTGGGATGATGGTTCTAGCAGCCTAGATTTAGAAATATCCTCTGCATGCTAAATCGTTCAAAAGTACAATTTTACCTCTGGAAACTAAATCAAAACTAGTGTATCTGTCATGGCTGTAAAGCTTCCATTCAACAGAAGAAAAATGAATCCATTCAAATTTGTCAATATTCTGATAAAAATAAAAAATTGGAATGTAGTAAGTCTTGCATTTAATTTATCCTTTGAATCCAACTCCACCAAGGGTTCTGTTATCTGTTAATGACTGCAAAACTTTGAACACAGAAAAATCTAATGTAAGTAATGAGTGTTGTTTTCCTCCTAAAACTAAAGAAAAAGTAGTCAGCTTCCATCAGAACACCCCAACAATTTAAATATATTAGCAATAATTATTCGGAGGAAAGATCTTAATATTCCGAAGAAACACCACAACAAACAAACAGTCTTAAAGATTCAGAGGAACAATAAAAACAGGAAAGGCTATCTTGGCATATTTATTGCCAGCTTTTGAAGCGCAAAAATAGTAACTTAACTGGCTCTTACAAGTTTCATAGTTTACTGAGCTGTTTTATTCAGTGATTCTTGGCACTAGACAGAGAGTTAAAAAAGGTAGTTTTGGCCTATTAGCAGGTCTGGCTCTCTGTCAGATGTCCACTACAGCAACTCCACATATTTATTCTACTCTTTTTTTGTCACTAAGCTTTCTGACACTGGTACTTCACCTTTCTGATTAACCAGCTGTAAATCAGAACACCCAAAGCAGAAATCATGTTTTTGCTTTAAAAAACAAACAAACAAACAAAAAACCCAGCTACAGAAAGCAAAGAGGCTTGAATAATCACAAAAGGGAAAAACCTGAAGAGAATTTGCACAAATGACTGATTTCCACACTATTTATCTGACACTTTCCAGAGTAAGAACTTAAGCTGAGATTTTTTACCTCAGCCCAAAAATGTCCCCAATCCATAACAACCACAGATTTCTCAGGTTTGGGGGTTTCTTTTTTGGTTCTTTTATGTGTTTGGTTTTTAATGATAGCTGTTTGACTACATAACAAATTCTGTAAGAAGCCAAATTCAAGAACTGCTCCAATTTGTTCACATTTTCATGGCATCAGGGAAAGGCCATTTTCTTTTATATAAAAGCACATAAGCTACAAAAACTGTCATGATAAAAAGGTGATACGCAGTTTTCAACATCTGAGATCTCAGCAAAAGGCATCCCTTTGACTACTAGGCACCAACTACTATCCTTTCACTGCTAGTGAATGATAGTTTACTCTAGATGAGAGGTTAGCTCCTAGTAGAGAAGCACTGGTTTGTCAGGAGTCAGAACTGGTATACAAAAAGGTTACCTCAGATACTGTGGATGCTGCCCAGGTAATCAGCTTGGAAGTTGCAAGACTGCCAAATCTGAATTCTTTATTTTCTGTTGGTACTTTCAATAACTCAAGCTGTGGGGAAGCTTTCTAGTGACACCCTCCCAAAACTCCAACACACTTCAGAGACTCTTATGGAAACAACAAGCTTGAATAGGGGGCTGTTTTTAGGATATGAGATTTTCACGATGACCATTTTTCTTATCAGCTAGAGATAATGCTGTGCTGGTAAATGATGCACAACATCTACTGCTTAAATCCAGTGCTTTGTGCAGTTGAAATGTAAAGCTTAAGTGCATCTCTAGGAAAGATTATTCTTCAGCAATGACTTGGATATGAAGCTTGAACCAGTGGACAGTGACGACCAGCAGCATCTTGGGATGTACAAACAGAAGGATGGCCAGTCAATCAAAGGATTGGATTTCCCTGCTTCTACTCAGCACTCATTCGACCTGGTCTACATACTGTGTCCGGTTTGAGGCCTCCCACCATGAGGAAAACATCAATAAACCAGAGTAAGCTCCAACATGGTCATGGTTGGAGCACTCACCTTGTGAGGAGAGGCTGGAGGATGAAGGCTGGTTCAGCCTGAAGAGGAGGCAGGTCCAGGGTCACCTAACAGCAGCCCTCAGTGCCTATGTGGAGATGCCAGGGAGCTGAGCTTTTCTCAGCAGGGCATGGCAGGAGGTTGAGGGAAGCAAGAGGCTGGGACTGGCTGCAAACAAACTTTTCCCCAGGAGCAGAGGTGCCTGGAGGCTATGCAAGCTCCCTCCCTCCCTGAGCAGCCTGGTCTGACCCCAGGCTGATCCTTGCTGCAAGGGCAGCACCTTGCACCCCGTACCACCTGAGCTCCCCCCAAACACGTTATCCCATGACACTGCAAGAGGCAGCCAGATGGGTCTACAGGTGAGAGGCAGAGGCCATTGGGCACAGCCAGAGGCTGCAGCAGTGGGAGACAGCACCCAGAACTGCTCCACAGACTTCACAGGTTTTAAAAACATGTAAGAGCCCAGAAATGGATTCCCTGACAAATCTAGCAAGTGGCCAGCATGAGACACTTAGCTCAACATTCGTGTAACAGTTAAAACATACATTTGAGCTTTCACTGTTAAAATATACAAAAAGATTTAATGTTTATAACACTGCCCTTCTACAGTGCATTGTGCTTGCCACACTTGATTGTACTCTTTTATCTGATACTCCGCTCTCAGACACAGCTTTTGAAGAACTTCAGACAAACAGAAGAAGAAAATCCTGATTTAGAGAGCCTCAACTTTTCAGAGCACCCCAGAGTCTTCAGTTTATGACATGAATCATAGAAACTGATAAACCCAGTTGATTTAAACTTGAGCAACTAGTCACACGGGTTAATGCTGAAAATAAAATACTCATCTGTAAACCACTTCTCAGTGACCCACTGTGCCAGAGGCTGTTACAGACCAGAAGTGCGGATAATTCTATTCCATAATAATTTCACTTCTTTATACAAAAGAAGAAAAGGGAATCATTCATTTTCATAGCTATTTACAATTTGAGAGTTTTACCCAAATCCTGTTTTTTTTTCACTTATTTGTAATCTCCACTTTCATATGCAGTAAATCTCATCATGCACTAGCCATTCTAATCTATTTTACCTGATCCTATTATGTTATTTTTTACCTTTGAAAAGCAGTTCTAAAATCAGACACAGTGCTCCAAATGAATAATTTTCAACATACCACTTTCACATTTTTTACTTTCAAACCTCCTCTTAACACATGCAAGGATCCTACTTGCATTGTCAACTCCTGTTGCTAGATGTAGTTAATGCTCAGATCAAGCTGTGATGTTTTCACCGCAGGAAACAGTGACCCTGTAAGTATTGCAATTATATCATCAGTATCACAGAGAATGGTCCATGCACAGAAGTGGATGTCAACGCAAAAAGAAATGCCTTTGTTGAATACTTTTAATGTATTAGGTCCAGTTAATAATAGCCTGGTTTTGGTTATATGAATACTGGATTTTCATTTTGGTTGCCAGGCTATGTTTTTCATTTACCCTATAGGCCACAAGGATAACTGGCAGTAATTGGGACATGACAGGCTAGGACTGGCTGTAGTAAAAACCTTCCCCTGGAGGACAGGTAAGTGGTGGCACAGGCTGCCTGGGGGCTGTGCATCCTTGGGGGGTCTCAGGCCCCAAGAGGACAAAGCCCTGAGCTCTGACCCTCTGGCTGCACCCACTGTGACCAGCTCCTTGCACCAGACACCTCCCAAGCTTCCTCCCCAATGGAGTCATCCTGTATTTGTGATTCCTGTTTCAGTGCTAGCAAGAGGGAGAATCTTCCTTGACATCTTTTCATGACTTATACAGTAGAAGGAACAACCACGCCAATGTCTTCCCTTACAAATCATGGATTTCCACTATATATCATCATGCCTAGGTTGTTTTTATTTTACCCATTTAATAAGACCTTATTACTGTGGCACTGAAGTACCATTCCAGTTTACAAAATAGTATGCCACCTCTGAAAGCATGACCCCACTGTTTTAAATTAGAAAAAAAAAAATCAGATGCATTTTATGATTACACGAAGAGGTTTCTCTGCTAAAGATTTCTCCTGTGGTACTCAACTGAAGTTTATAACTAATTGGACTTTCCACTGCCTCAGAAATCTCTACCCTGCGCTCCTTTTTGCAATACAACCACATGCTAATGTCCAGAAAGACCTGACTATGTGCTATTGCTCTTCTCAAATCAGCTCTACTTACATACACTTCAGATTACATCTAGTATGTGACATGTTTCAAAAATAAAAGAAAAAAGAAGTCTTACAATGCTATTGACTTGGTCCTGCGATAATTCATAGAAAGTCTTTGCAAAGGTATGGAAAAGGAAAAAAAAAACAAATCTAAAGGGAATCCTACAAGACTGATCTATTTTCATCAAGTATTGCACCAAAAATATCTTCAGAAATGCTATTGGCTAGACGAAAGCCATCAAGTATTAAAAAGCACAGAATACAGCAGTTAGAAAGGAAACATACAAGTCATCTGAATTATGATTACCCCTGGCATGATGTTAATTAATTAACATATAAATATCAATGTAGCATTTTGTTTTTTTTACAGAATCATAGAATGATTTCAGTTGGAAAAGACCTTTAAGATAATGGTTGGATTTGGTTAACCTATCACTGCCAAGTCCACCACTAAACCACCACTAAACTAAACTAAGCACCACATCTACATGTCTTTTAAATACCTCCAGGGATGGTGACTCAACCACCTCCCTGGGAAGCCTGTTCCAATGCTTGACAACCCTTTCAGTGGAGAAGTTTTTCCTAATATCCAACCTAAACCACCCCTGGTGCAACCTGAGGCAATTTCCTCTTCTCCTATCCCTTGTTTATTGGGAGAAGAGACCAACTCCCACCTCACCACAGCCCCCTTTCAGGTAGCTGTAGAGAGCGATAAGGTCTCCCCTCAGCCTCCTCTTCTCCACACTAAACAACCCCAGATCCTGCAGCCACTCCTCACAAGGTCTTGTTCTCCAGATCCTTCTCCAACTTCATTGTCCTTCTCTGGACACGCTCCAGCACTTCAATGCCCTTCTTGTAGCGAGGGGCCCAAAACTGAACACAGTACTCGAGGTGCAGCCTCACCAGTGCTGAGTACAGGGGCACAATCACCTCCCTGCTCCTGCTGGCCACACTATTCCTGATACAAGCCAGGAAGCTGTTGGCCTTCTTGGCCACCTGGGCACACTGCTGGTTCATATCAGCCAGCTGTCAACTAACACCCTGAAGTCCTTTTCTGCTGGGCAGCTCTCCAGCCACTCTTCCCCAAGCCTCTAGCGTTGCTGTGACCCAGGTGCAGGACCTGGCATTTAGCCTTGCTGAACAATTGGCCTCGGCCCATCAATCCATCCTGTCCAGATCCCTCTATAGAGCCTTCCTACCCTCGAGCAGATCAACACTCCCACACAACTTGGTGTTCTCTGCAAACTTACTGAGGATGCACTCAATTCCCTCATCCAGATCATTGATAAAGACATTAAACAGAAACAGCCCCAATACTAAACCCTGGAGAACACTACTTGTGACCAGCTGCCAGCTGGATTTAACTCCACTCACAACTCTTTGGGCACAGCCATTCAGCCAGTTTTTTACCCAGCAAAGACTGTGCCCATCCAAGCCATGAGAAGCCAGTTTCTCCAGGAGAACACTGTGGGAAACGGTTTTAGTAAAAGGCTTTACTAAAGTCTAGGTAGACAAGATCCACAGCTTTTTCCTCATCCACTCCATGCATCACCTTGTCATAGAAGGAGATCAGGTTAGCCAAGCAGGACTTGTCTTTCATAAAGCCATGCTGACAGGGTCTGATCACCTGGTTGTCCTGTACGTGCCGCTTGATGGCACTCAGTATGATCTGCTCCATAACAGACATGTAAACAGCTGCTTTCAAAGTCCATGCCTTTCTTCTGTATTTGCAGCAAATCCATCACTTCTAATACCAGCTTTCAGCCTAAGAACTCAGGTCTTCTAAAGGTCACAACTCCCTATTTTCAAATACACACAGAACTTATATTACGCTTTGCAGAGCAGAAAAAATAAGGAAACTAGCACTCGTGTACTGTTAATTCTCAAAACATTTGAGTTTTAAATACATTCTTTTATATCCAGTTTAAGCACAGACAGGTTGACAGTGACCTCCTGCCTTTCACGTAAACCAAACTCAGTGTTTAAAAAATTCTTTCATTCTTGTTAACTGTTTTTTTTTAAAGAAGTGCAAAGAAAGTGACAAAGCAAGTATTTTATTCACTCTTTTGAGATATTTGCGTGAACCTGCATGACAGAAATGCCCTGACTGATCCAACTCTGAGAAGCCAAAGGTTTATAGTCATGCATTGTATTCTAATACAGTTATGCATTGCATTCTAATACAGTTATGCATTAATATCTTTTTTCTATTATCATTATTTCATGTTAGCATTTTGAACCACACCCTGTGTATAAAGCCCATAAGGTACATAAATATACTCTTCTCTTCCTGGTGGGTTTTATGTGCTTAGGTAACGCAGTCAAATTAGTTTAATGCCTCAATATAATTGCTAATAAATTACTTGCACAAGTTTCTTTCTGACAAAACCAAGAAAACTAACAAGCTATGGAAATACTTCAGGTAGAACTTAATTCCGTATGTATACATGTGCACATATAATTATGTGACATGATATAAAGATTTCACCTGAATAAATTTATGTAGATGATTTTAAATAAATATAAAATTCATCAATGACTAACACAGGCCAAACATTGATCTAATTGTTTTGTTTGTATAACATCTCTGAGACAAAGTCTTGTAAATCTGTACTAATTGATTTGTAAGTCAATACCAAGTCTACATATAGGGAGTAATTATACGAAGTATATAATCCATACACATTACAAGGGCAACTCTGTTCACTGAGGCTTACTTTAGTATTATTTTGGGGTAATAAGTGCAATCCATACTTTGTTGATTTTGAGCAAATATTGAAAAGTAATTAATGATATAATTTAGGAACTTTACTGCTGGTAAACAAGGAAAGTCTGCTCTGCAAGCTACAGCTCTAAGTCCACCTGCTGTGCTAGGTTCTGTAACTCCTGTGCTACTGTGTGTGTCATCGCTGCTGACCCAGGTACAAATACATACATTTGCAAGTGGACAAGAACTTTTATCTGCTAAAGTCCACCTTTTAATATACATGCTAACACAAGCCATTAAAGTAAGAGAATCACTTTAAGATGTGAAAAGATATCTGATTCACTTCCTTAATAAATCAGTGGGGGATATATATTGATGTTCCCCTAAACTGGTATTTGTCTTGGCAAAGGCATCATTTAGAGAAAAGGTGACATTGAGTAGTACCTATTTTAAGAATTATTTTGGTAAACCACAATTGAAACAAAACACTGGATAAAGCAGGTCATCTAAATCCTTACTATAGTTTTCAGGCTAGCCTGACATGACCCACTTTCTGTCCCTAAATCAATCTCATGCTCAATCTGTGGCATGGGTAATCCATCCAGATACATGCCTTAGCATACCAAAAATGTACAGAGAACCATCTGGGGAAAGACAAGTTGTCAAATGCAGATTTTAACTAAGATAAGTGATGTAAGGGTTACAGGAAGTGAGAATATAAACAAGAAGGTTATTAGCAAAACCAGTTATCTGCTGAAGACAAGAGTAAATAAGGAAGTTGCAAAATACTACACCTGTTCATTTTTAATTTATTTGTCTTCTACCACTGCTAAGTGGAATAATGCTCACGATGTGGTACCTTTATGAAACAGCAACTTAACTCTCAGGAAGACGAATACACAGAAAGGAATATATTGTGGACGAGATGTCTAAAAAGATGGTACTGGTAGGTGTGAAATCGCTCACACAGCACCTTTGTATTTCATTATCTGTTGCCACAAAGGGTGAGTCTGGAGCAAGCATCATACAGCCATGCCTGAATTAGGGTGCACTCCCTCCAGATGCATCATTTTCTCAACTCCTACCTAACTCAGTGGGTTGACTGCTTTCAGTGTCAATAAACTATGCTTTAGTGCAGCACAGAGAATGCAAGATATGGTTATCTTGTACCAAAGACTACAACATTTTGCTTAAATCAGCTGTGTCAAAGAGATCCATCCCACAGAGCTACTACATCTTGTTTGTAAAATTCCCAGAAGGCTCAGAAGCAAGCCAACAAGATACGCTAAGTGGTGCAGCACCATGTAGCTATACCTGCTTTGGCATGGACTTGGTTTGACCTTGTTCCTGTTACACCTGCATCACAGTTAACGTGTCCTAAGAGACTCATCTTTTCCAAGTCTCTAGTGCCACATGAGCCAACCTGAAATAAAGAAGAGGTAAAAACAAAACACAAGTATCAGTGAAAATTTTCCATGTGGAAATTTCTCTGTGGAAATTTTGACATGGAGCAGACTCATTGCAGAAAAGCCTGGTTTAGACAGGATGCTCTACTCTCTCTCTCTGTAATTTCTTTCATCCATTATTGGGTTTGAATATCCTCAGGGGTTAAGGCTGTGGAAGCTGTGTCAAGAATCCAGCAGATTGCACATATTGGAATGTGCAACAAGTTTTCCAGTCACTTCCTCACTTCCCTTCCTTTTATTTTAAGATAAAAAGATATATAAATCTATCAGAGAACAAGACTCTAAGGACTGAAGTATTCAACACCAGCTTAAACTTAAATGAAAAAGCCCACATAAAAAGGATTTAAAAATAAGTTTCATATCAACAAAATGACACTCATCATGGAGCAATTTTATTTTGTCAGCTTTGAATGTATTATAAGTAATCTAATTTTAGATTTGCAACAGAGTGGGTTTTCACTTCAAGAGGCATTCACATCTTGGAAAGCAAATTAAGTTATGCTTGTTTGCCAAGCTTCCCACTGTCTTGCCTTATAAAAAACAAATGGGACTGAATACTTTACTAAAAAGGCTTGACACCATCTTTTCACGCAAATACTCCAACAAAACGTTTTTGTTTACAGATTTTTCTAAAGAATGTAACATGCCAAACAAGACATAAAAAGTAAGAAATAGTAATGAAATTAATTCAAAAATATAGCTGCTGAGTAAGAGGGGTGGAAAGTACTGGAATCTATCTACAAAGTTGGATCTGTATTATGGTGTCAAACATACTCTGAACAGAAAGAATTTAAAATATTTTGCAAATGGCATTTTCGTTTACCCATTTATATTACCAAAGTACTAAACGGAAACCACAATATCTTTCCAGAAGAAAGAAACAGTACTTATTTACGGATCTCATATCCTATTAAAACAAAACAAAAAAAAAAAAAAGGAAGGCATAATTATGAAGTGTATATCCATTTTAGAGCTAGAAGAAAAAGTGCTGGCTGAAGAAGCAAAGCAGAGCTTGCTTCTTCAAGCAAGCTTCAACAGTGAATGCTACTTATTGTTACCTTCTAATAAAGATATGCAGGTTGCAGAGAAGAAGGAAAAAAAAAAGTCCTGTCACTTACAAAATATCTTTTCGTAACGTGCAGTTTGAATATTAACCTCTTCCCTCCTGACATCCCATCTTGAAATAGAGAAAATTGAAGGGGAAATACTGCATGGCTTACAATGGGTGGTACAGAATGCATGACACTGTCACCACAGACAAGTCCCAGGGCTTCTCATAAAAAGCTTTCCAAGAAAGGCTTTGTGGCATCCTCTAGAATGTGCAGTACTATAAAACAGAGGAATAGCTTCCCGTTCTCCCAGTACTTTTTACTCTGCCCACCATCTTAAAAGTTTACTATAAACTTTCTCACCTATACTTGCACTAACTTCTCATTGTTTAACACAGATTAAGTTTGCTATATATCAAGCTAGCTTGCTGTTGCTAGATCCAACTGAAATCCGAAAATGGCTGGAAACTATCCATATTAGCATTTTTTTACGACATGAAAAAAAAAAGGGGTCACTCACCAAAAATCTCGTTAGTTCTGCTGAATGACGAGACAACTGCTTTACTCACGAGAGTGCACAGACCATTCTTGCGCATACCCAGACAATGATGTACTAGCGTACAGCAGATCCACTCCACAAGCAAGTTGTGGAAGGAAGATCTATCAACCTTTCACACAGCCTCTACCGTATTAAAATTCACATGGATCATCATGGCTTTAGACTTACATTAGCATATATGCTAACAGTTTACTAGTCTGCAGAGGAGTTTTTCTCCACCAAAATGTTAATTACTCAGTGTTGAAACCGTTACAAGTAATTATTTACTAAGCTTCCAGGTTTGGCAGCCCTAGTGTCTTTGCCAAATGATTAAAATCTACCAAATTTAACCTCATCTATTTCATTTGCAAGACAAAAAATTGAAATTCTGGGGTATTTTTAATGCAATAGTCTTGTAGAATAAATTTTTAAATACAACACAGGAAAATTTTAGTATCAAATTGGCATGTATAATAGTATTTTCCAAAGTAGAATTTTGGTCTCATACCATGAGCCAAAATGTCTATTTCTCTACTGAGTCACAGTGTAAATGATGCTCTAATCAACTGACTTGCTACCAAAATGGAAGCTTTGTTACTTTTGTCATGTATTTTTGTCAGTTTACATGGCAAGGTTTCAGTAACAGGGTGGCTGCAGCAGTGCCTGTTGTGAGAAGACACAAGAAGCTCTCCCCATGCTGGACACAGCCAGTTCCAGCCAACTCCAGTACAGACCTCGCTGCTGGCCAAAGCTGAGCCCATCAGCAACAGTGGTAGCGCCGCTTCGATAACATATTTAAGAAGGGGTAAAAAATGTAGTGCAACAGTAGCTGGGAGGGAAGAGTAAGAAAATGTGAGAGGAAACGGCACTGCAGACACCAAGGCTGGTGAAGAAGAAGCAGGAGGAGGTGCTCCAGGCACCAGAACAGAGATTCTACTGCAGTCCAAGAAGATGACCATGGTGAAGTAGGCTGTCCCTCTGCAGCCCGTGGAGGACTACGCCATAGTAGATATCCACCCTACAAACCTAGGAGGATGCCAGACCAGAGCAGGTGGATGTGCCCTGAAAGAAGCTGTGATCCCATGGAGAGCCCACACAGAAGCAGGTTTTCTGGCAGGACCTGTGGCACCATGGAGGACCCACGCTGGAGCAGTCTGTTCCTGAATGACTGCAACCCATGGGAGGGACCCACAATAGAGCAGTTCTTGAAGTGCATCCCGTGGGAAGGATTTGAACACAACATTTTTCACAAACATTGGAAAAGTTTGTGAAGGACCGTATCCTGTGGCAGAGACACCACACTGCAGCAGAGGAAGAGTGTGAGGAGCAAGAAGCAGCACAGACAAAGAATTATGAACTAACCATAATCCCCATTGCCCAGCCCCCCACCCCCCTCCCTGCTTGCAGGTAGGATGTAGAAGAGTCAGGCATGAAATTGAGCCTGGGAAGAAAAGGGCAGGAGAAAGGTGGTTTTAGTTCTGGTTTTGTTACTCACTATCATACTCTGTTATTAACTGGCAACAAACTAAATTAAATTTCCCCAAGTGAAGCCTGTTTCGTCCATGATGGTAATTGCTGAGAGATCTCTGTCTTTGTCTTAATCCATGAACTTTTCATCGTATTTTCTCCCTCTTTTCTGTTGAGAAGGGGGAGTGATAGAGCCGCTTGGTGGGCACGTGATGGCCAGCTAAGGTCAACCCACCATAGTCAGGGATTAAAAATGCCTTTCCCATTCAGAAAGCCCCTCTGTTGAGATGCTTCTGGTTTCACTTTCAACATGCAGCCAACAGGCAATTAGGAAATTAGGCCCTACATTAAGCCCTTGCCACTACCCAGGCCCACAGACAGCCTTTCAGTCCAAAGCGGTCTCTCATTTCTTCCCTCTAGCGTGAACTCTACAAAAAGAAGGATTTGCTCAGAGACTATACAGACATCAGAATAATTCTGAACTCTAAAGATCTGTGAATTTTAGATTGTTTTGACCTATACTTGAACAAGTTAAGTATTCCACGCACAGATAAAGCCCTGCAAATTAAAGTTTAAGGTAAATTAGTCTTTTTATTTTTCATAGTCAAATAAGAGAATAGGGAAGGGAGGGAGTTAAAGGTTCCTTTATCTAGGTTCCCTAGTTTTATACCTTTCAAAGCCTAATAAAAGTAAAGGTCATTCTCTGTAGTGAAATGAACAAGTTTATTCTGGTTTTTTGTTTTGGTTTGGTTTTTTTTCCTAAAGAACAAACAGGTTTTGCTAAAATATGCTGAGAATGATGATGATGTAAAGGCAACTCACTGAAAGCCATCTCAAATTTCCCAAACCTTAAAAATCAATACCGCACAACAAAACCAGTCTCCAGGCATTCAGGCATTAAAAAAACCTTTTCTTTCTCAATACCTTTGGACAAATAGGCTAGGATACTAGCCCTAAAATCCCTATTAACCTAAGAAGAAATAACTTCCTCTCAAAAATTACTATTAATATTTCTATCTCAGAAACTACCACCACCATATATGATAAAAAAAAGGAAGGCAAATCACACATAGCTAGCTTTGAGAAATACTGAGCTTCTGGAAGATGTCTCCTTTTTACCTGATAGGAAACTGAAGGTATTCAGCACCCCTGACATAAGGTCAAAGGAAGGAAATAAAGAAATAAAAACAATGTTCAGAAAATAAAGCCTTTTTAGTTATTGCTGCTACCCTTTTCCTCTCTAACCTTCTAAATCAAGCACTGAACATCTGCAATAGACTGCAATGAGATTAAATAGTAAGGCACACATAGGTAGCACAGACAGATGTCCTTCAGTTTGTATCTGCTAACCTGCCTCTAGTCATATTTCTGACAAGAAATATATGTGTAAGCACATCTTCCTTTGCTACCATCCTGCTCACATATACTCTATAACATACAAATTAAAGAATCAGTGATATAATCTGGAATCTTTGTCATTTTCATTCTACTTCATTTGCTAGAAGAATTAAAAAAAAGCAAACAACAAACCTAAAACAGCACTCCATGAATGATAACACAACACACTACCCCTTGGCTTATAACTCTTCATTAGAGCTGAGAAGGGAGTGGTTGCTGGGACTTCCAAGCAAACCAGGACCTCTATGAAGAGCAGCAGTTTTGGGTAAACTCTCTCGAAGTGCTCTGGCTGGCCCAAGCAGCAAAATGAAGGCTAAGCAGAACCTATGTATGTGAACGTTTTGTAATGTTTGGAGTATTTCTGCCAAAATCACTTAAACTGTGAAGATGCAAAACTATAATGCTTACAGTTGTGTTGAAAAAAAGTGCAGGCAACGCAGGAGACCTGGCAACCCATCAGAATGTATGTTGTTCAAGGTATGTCTGCCTTTTTTTTTAATTTGCAAGGCAGAGATTCCACATAGGAAGCCCCTGTGCAACTCCCTGCAGACTGCATATGCCTTTGCACCCTTTCTAAATGAACAAACTCCACTAAGGTGGTTGAAGGGCACTGCCACGCCAGGCAGGTGAGAGGCAGAGGACAGCCTCAGGAACACCATCCTGACCCAACATCATCTTCTCCAGTAGTGATCACCAATAGGTTCCCATAATCTTATTACAGGAACTTGCAACTGATAGGACTCAACCATCTCAACGTACCAGAAGTGGATTCACGAATCCCATAACGAAAAAATTAATGCTACCCAGCACTGTCAGTCATGTTAAAAAAAAAAAAAAAAAAAAGAAGTTGCATTCAAGAAATTGGTTAAGCACTCCCAAGAGATCTTGTGCTTCCCAAACTGTCCAACTGATATGCAGACCTGGAAGAAAACAAGGATGGAAATAAGAAATTGGTAAGCCTAAGATGGTAGTTTAAATGAATAGGACAGGTAGCTTCTATGAGTATTTATCTATATTGAAAATAAATTATATACTTGCAGGTAGTGCCTAAACTGAGCTTTCAAACACTACTTATTATGATATTAAAACTGGCAAACCACTCCAGCAAGCTGGAAAGTATTTCCTGAAAAAATGTTTCTTCTCCACTTGCAAGGAAGATGGGAGGAAAGTAACTGAGGAAACAAGAGATGCCTGCCATGTGATAACATGTATTAACTCTAGAAAAGGAAAAGGAGGCTTACCCCTGCAAAAACACTTGGACCAGTAACACCACTAAACTTGTTTTCAAAAATGTGTTTGCATTTTAGTCATGTTCTTCCATTTCCCCTTTCTTTTTCTATCCCTGGTTCAAGCTAGATGAAACCTTTGGGGGGAATAAAAAAAGCCATTTTCCACACATATATTCTGCACAGAGCCAAAATACAACCCAAAAAAGAACAATCACACTTCAAAATATTTGAAAAATAAATATTTCTAGGTGACATATTTTTATATGTTTATGGTTTTTAATAGGGTTCTTATGGGTATTTTTCTTCAGGAGTCACTGGTTTGACATGTTGCTGATGCTTATTTCACAGAACTAAATCAAGCTAGCTACAACCACACTGAGAAGTCATAGAGAGCTCAGAAAGGAACATGTTCATAAAGGTGAAGAGTAACTGCCTGAACTTTCTAAGCCTCCAACTACCAAACTAGTAGCAACACAGCCAAAATAAAACATACCTTCCAGCTACAAAAAAAAAAAAACACCTAAAACTGTCCTATAATACTGGTGATGTAAACAAATCAGTGGGATTTTTTTAGCATGCTCTGATACATCCACGCTGGGAGACTCCGTGACAGGCTTCTAACAAGCAATGCAAAAATTCACCCACATGATATTGGTAAGCAATTTCTTTCATCTTCCCAATTCAGAAGTTATTGACAGTAACACCTTATACCTAAATTTGAGTTAGGTACATTTTCAGTGTCATTTTCAGAAGACTGGCTAATCATTACCTCATATGCATCCTGTTTTATTCATACAGTTCAATAAGATTTCTAAAGCTGACATTCAGCACTTGTAGTATGTAAGTCAAAGAACCTGCCTATAATACAAGTCTGAGATTTATCCTTAATAACTCTGAATCTGTTTAAAGCTACAAGGCAATTATTAGTCGATAATACACTAGAACCCCTTAAAAAGTGCAGCTGGCAGCTTCCACTAACAAAAGATATGCTTACAGAATAAGAATCACATCCATTGAAAGACAAGACTTAATTTTTCACAATGAGTCACATGACTTTTAGGATATTAACTCACTGTGAGTTATTTGAGAAAGGATTACAAAATACTGTTAAGCTACTTTCTTTTAATTCCCTTAACTGGTAAATAACACATTTAAATTACAGCACAGAAAGGAAATTGAACTGAAAAAATATTTCTAATATAGGCACTCTTTTGTTAAGCTATGTCTTAATTTTCCTGCTGTTCTTTCTTTGTAATCGAATGGCAACTAAGAAATATACAATTATACATTTTGCAGTTAAACATAAAATTAGAAAATTCCAGTGATATGTAATGAAAAAAATTTTTCTTTTTAAATTCATGCTATTAAAATTCAAACGTGAATTTTTAAAAATACAAAAAAAACCCCAAACTAAGTTTAATTTTAAATATTCACTTCTCTCAGGATCCAGTGACAACAGATGTTAATGCAATCACAGAATGACAGAATGGTTGAGGCTGGAAGGGATCTCTAGAGGTCATCTGGACCAAAACCCCTGCTCATTTGTCCCCTGTGCCCATTGCCTCTTGGAAGGAAGAGAAATTTTATATATTCACACTGTATGATCCCCAAAATAAGATCATATGCTAGACATATTATAGTGTTTGTTAGTGAATACATACTACATCTCTTCATGTCTCCTTTCCAGCAGCTTGCTTTTTTCATGCAGATAGACCTGGAGGCTCATTATGTCCTTCCTCATACTCTCTCTTCCATCCTGGACTGAAAGTAGCTTGCTAAAATAATGTAGCACTCATTCTCAAGTCATGCTGTTACATATCAGTCTACTGTTAGTGGTCCCTTGTACTGGAATCCTACCTTAGTTCCCACTTTTGATTGTGACATTAAAAGCACAAGGTCAGCAAATATGATATTGAATACTAAGGCGTAGGGCACAAATGTTATAGGTTGTGACTCTGTTAAAGGCCTTAAAATAACTCCAAAAATGCTCCAAATTTGTTTCCAGTATAATCAGCATTCAAATAAACTCACTCTTACCAAGTTAAATACAGAATTCAACTCATTATAGACATTATTTAACAACCCTTTTATCACTGTCTTCTCATCTTGCCATACAAGAGGTTAGCAGTACAACCTCAGTAAACTAATTATGCTCCTCAGTGTATTTACATGCTTAGATATGTACAAAATTATCAAATACTTCTGACTACAGAGAACATATTTTGATTTCTGTTTCATTTTTGACTTCCACAAAGTTTATGAAAATAAACTTAGAAAATTAATTAAAAGAAAATAAAAATTGAAACACAAGATTGAAAGGCTAGGCTACTGCAAATGAATGCTTCCAACATTCAAATTACTATACAGCATTTAAAATCTACAACCTTCACAGTTATTTTATTATTAGCCTTCCTCACCTATTAAGAGGTTAATGCCTCCCCCAAAAAGGGGCAAAGCAATA